>NW_015168667.1:225138-296095 GCF_001447785.1 Gekko japonicus | reverse complement strand
CATACTGGGCACTAAAGGAAACTTCTCCAAGGAAGCTTCAGTGGTTACAGTAGACTAATCAGTGGTATCCCAAACTGTGGCTGCAACCTGGGGAACTGATTGGCACATGCTGCACAATCTGAGTGTTCCACTGTTCACACTTCCAACAGATTTGCTATTTCCTTTCAAATTTGGGAGCATGTATACTTAATGTTGTTGCCCCAGGTTGTTGCTGCAGTGCGTTCACTGTTAGGGTTGCCAAACCCCCCCCCCCGGTTTGCCAGGGGTCCCCCGTTTTTTAGGGGGGTCTACCCGCCGCTGGCCAGATGGCCAACGGGGGAAGCCCCACCCCCAACACCCACAGCCACCCATCTCTCTCCCTTTAAGTGTGTGGAACCCGTGTTTCCTCCCAAGCCGGATCTCCGCTTGAGATCAGGCTCGCAGGGAAATGCCAGCTTCGTGCATTTAAAAGGGAAACACAGCTGCTCTTAAAGGGGAAACGCCGGCTCCTGCTCAAAGGGGCAACGCCAGCTCCTTTAAGTGCAGAGAACTGCTGTTTCTGGAGATCCGGCGCGCGGGCGGGTGGGGGCGGACATCCCCAACGTGAGGATGCCCCTCCCCCTCCAGGAACGCCCCCAAAGTCCCCCGCTGGGGGTGGAAGATGGACTTGGCAACCCTATTCACTGTATATGTTGGTACCAATTCTTTTATTTGCTATAGGAGATGGGTGGCACAAGCAGTTCTCTTAGCTTAGTCATTGACACCTTATGAAGACCATCACTGGTTATTTTCTAGTATAACTCTGATCTAGGAAAAGCCTTATTGTGGATTAGATGCTTTTTGCAGAGTAGAATTATACTGGAGAACACTTGATGATGTTCTTCACAAGGAGGCAGTAACTGAGCTAAGAAGGCTGCCTTTACTACCAGTCACGTATAGGGCATGAAATGAGTTGGCACCAAAATATATGGTATAGCTGAACTGTGTAGTGCATGTAGGGTTGCCCGGTCTGAGCAGGGGATCCCCCACTTTCGGGGACTTCTCCCCACCACGGACCAGCTGGCTGGCATGGGAAACCGTGCCACTAAACAGGGACATTGCATGTCTCCTGGAAGTGATGTCATCGTATGAGGGAGGCCACACAGGGATGCTCTGGTTTGGGGGGCAAAACTCTGTGGTTTGAGGGCAACTTTACCATAGTGTTTCGCCCAAAAACCAGAGCGTCGCCCCCAGTTTCACCAACGTGATGTCATCATGTGGCACCCAACGTCCCCACCCACCCCCGGTACACCCCCAAAATCCCCCCACCAGATTGACAAGGGGACCTGGCAACCCAAAGTGTATGAATAATTTGTGCATGAATAATCTGCTGCGGTGGCTGAAGTGGTTAAGAGGCTGAACTGCAGGCTGTGGAAGGTCGGTAGTTCAGCGGTTCAAGACCCGAGTTGCCGCATGACGGAGTGAGCTCCCGTCTCTGGTTCCAGCTCCTGCCAACCTAGCAGTTCGAAAGCAAGAAATTGCAAGTAGATAAATAGGTACCGCTTTGGTGGGAAGGTAACAGTGTTCCGTGTGCCTCGGTGTTTAGTCATGCCGGCCACATGACCACGGAAACGTCTTCAGACAGCGCTGGCTCTTCGGCTTTGAAACGGAGATGAGCACCTCAACCCTAGAGTCGGATTCGACTGGCTTTCGAGCAAGGGGAACCTTTACCTTTAATCTGCTCACACAAAAAGCCAAGGTACTGCACAGGCTGTGGTTCATAGCTGGTCTTCCTTACCAATCCAAACTATTGTAACACAAACTTTATTCCTATACTAGAGTACAGGTTTCCAAGATACAAAGGGATATATATACATACAGTGGCATTTCTCATTTCCTTTGCATTAAATAAAGTCCTAAGGTCCAGATCACCAATGGTGAGAGCAATGGATACCGTGTATATAAACTGTCACCATATCAGCAGTAAGTTGCTGTTTTGTTTTGGGAAGCACGGTGGGAAGCCAGAACTGGGAAGGCCTTAATATAAAGCCAGTTTTTCCTCTGTTGCTCTGTCACACTGTGTTGGACTAAATTGTTCAATCGGTGTCTAGCTGTTTTATCATTGTGATAAGGAACACCAAGGGACTCAGTGGTGACAAATGTTGTTTGTGTGCCTGCCCCTTTTATGTTACTGAATATATCTCCCTTGTGCTCAAAGAGCTATTTTAAGGCTTGCTTTAAAGTATTCAAGATTTCTGACTTCTTCAATGGTCATTGTATTTCATAAATAAACGATCCAGCATTTTCTTGTGGTTTCCTGACATTCTCCTGCTGGGCCTGTACCTTGGACATCAGCAGGTTGCTTTCTTCTCTGCTGCCTTTCTTGGAAGATGAGAAGTTAAATTGTCCTCTCTCCAGATACAGACACCTCAAACTTAGGGTTCCATGTGTCGGGTGGGGGGGGGGCTTTAAATGTCACCCCAGAGGTATGAGAACTACTTTTCTGCAAGCAGCTTTCATGTAGCTGGGCCCCCTTCCTCCCTTCCGCTGGGGAGGGCGGAGCACACCTCATGCAGGGACAGCACTGTGGCTGTCCGCCCAGCCAGCGTGCTCACCCCTGACCAGGCGACAGCTGCCAGAACACCCCTCATGTGTGGGCAGTCTCTTGCCCATCCCCTGTCCCCTTGGCATGGTGGCCCAGACCCAGCACAAGGCATCCTTTCAGCTCCCCCTTGGGGGCAACCATGGCTGCTGGGAGGGGAGTCGCACCTGCAGGGTCCCCTCGGGTCCCAGCATCCGTAGGTGGGCCCGCTGTTCCTTTGGCCACATCCACTGACCCCCACGGGTGCCTTGAGATATGCGTGCCTCACTGCGGCGGAAAACCCTGGCTGGATGTTCCATACTCCCTCCACCCTGAACCATTTGTGCCCATGCAGACCCCGGCTTCTTAGACGGTGCTCCCCTGGGGAGGGCACAGACCTCCCCATCCTTTGTGCTCCAATAAAGATGTTTCAAAGGTGGTCTCTGCTGTCGTCGTGTGTCTTTGGCAGAACGTGCCTGTGGACCGTTAATGGGTCGATCCCTGCGCCCATCCATCCTTCCTACAGACCCCATATCTCGGACTTGCATGGGGGGGGCAGTCTTCAGGCATGGATGGGTGGTCAGGTTCCTTGCTGATGGACATTGCGGGGGCTGGCGTGGGACCTTCCTCCCCGCAGTGCGCCACATCTCTACGGATTCCCATGGGGGATTGGGTGGCTTCAACATGAGCCGTTCATGGCCAGTCAGCTGTGGATGCGGCCACCTGGGGTCACTCTGATGCAGCCGGTGCCGCCTTTTCCTTGGATGGGATGGCTGGGGGCATTCCAGTGGGGCAGGGGGAACCTCCATATGAGCTGGCTGACCTCTGCATGGGGGGCCGGGGGCTCCTCCAAGGATGCATCGGACCCCTCGTGGGAATTGCCCAGAATCAGCTGCTGCTCTCCCCCTTCCATTGCCGTGTGTGGCCCCGGCCCATGGCAACATGGCACGGGGGAGATTCATGGGCAGTCTCCATGCCATTGTAGTGCCCTCACCTGGGACTGGGCACCCAATCTGCTCTTCGGTTTCACCATGTGCTGCCCGTGGCAATCAGATAGCCACAGGTGGGGTGAGTGGCTGCCGGGAATTATGGGTGACACGAGCAGGGGGTGACCTCCCACTGTCCGGGGGGTATGCTGTGGGACTCAAATGCCCCAGCTCTGGGCATTGGTAACTGGACATGTGTGTGGACACAGTGGGAGGGTGCTGATCCCCATGTCCCATGACCTGCCTTGGTCATCACGGGGCGCCAGACGCTTCTCCAGCATGTTGGCCAGGATGGATGGCTGCTCCCCTTCCGACCCCTCCCCTGGTGCAATCGCAATGGGCCGTTGCCCGTGCTGTCTTCGTCAGGGGGCTGTGCCAGGTGTTTGACTGCCCACTCCTGGGACCACCTTCCACCGTCAGGTCTGGGCCATTCCCTCCCCCTTGGCCATTGTCTCCGCCGGCCCCATTGGCCAGACCACCCATGCCCCTTCTGCTCAACATGCCCATCGTCCGACGCCTAAAGCCTATGCTGAGATGTTGCACATTGTTCCCTGACCGCTTACAGATGCAGTGGGCCATGGAGAGCATTTTCCTCCTGCTTGAACATGGTGTAACCTGCCTCTTTGGAAACTGACTTGCGCCACCCCAGTTATGTGGTGGCCAGCTGCTCCGGCGTGTGCGTAACTCAGGACTGTTCTCTTATAGTGCCATCCTAAGCAAAGTTACACCCTTTTAAGCTTAGGATAATACTGTTAGAAAGGAATCCTGCTCAGGTCTGTTCTGTGGGGCTTCCTCCTATGAAAGTCGATTTAGGATTGCAGTCTTAATTGACAGCTGTTAGTGCTCACTTGGTAGGAGTTAAGTCTCTCTGAACACACCACAACATACAGAGCCAGTTTGGTGTAGTGGTTAAGTGCGCGGACTCTAATCTGGGAGAACCGGGTTTGATTCCCCACTCCTCCACTTGCACCTGCTGATGTGACCTTGGGTCAGTCACAAGCTCTGGCACAGCTGTCCTTGAAAAAGAGCAGTTTGTGTCAGAGCTCTCTCAGCCCCACCCACCTCACAGGGTGTCTGCCGTGGGGAGGGGAAGGGAAAGGAGTCTGTAAGCCGCTTTGAGACTCCCTTGGGTAGTGAAGGGCGGGGTATAAATCCAATCTCCTCCTCCTCCTCCTCATTTTCCTCCTCCTCCTCCTCCTCCTCCTCCTCCTCCTCCTCCTCCTTTTGGCTCAATACACAGAGCAATGAGGGGTACAAACACTTTAAAAAACAAACTTTTATTTATAGAGTCCCACCCATAAATTAGCTGTTAAAAGTTGTTGACGATTGTAATAGCCAGCAACTTCAAATTTAAATTATTATGTTTGATCTAATGTGCTAGCATAAATTGTGATGTCTGACTGAGTCTTCTAGGCAATGTAGCAATAACTTAAATAAATAAACAAGCACAAAAAATGTGACAAGGGGGAGAAACGGAGTTTTTGGAAGCGCATGACTTCGTTTTTTTGAATCTTAGCTATTGCTGCATCTTAGAAGCTAGGATGAAACACAGCACTTTTGTTTTTCTTAAGCGTGTTATCCTTTTGTGGACCTCCATTCTTGTGATTCTTGCAATAGGCACATGGTCCAGCTGAGAAGTTTTTCTTCTTTGACATTCTCGGCAGCCCTCATTTAGACGGCAGATGAGCTTGGAACGCATGATCATCAGACAGAAGCCTCTAGCGAGGCGTATGGTGGTGAATTCTTGAGCTGATAATTATTTTGCCTTTCCCTTCTGCTAAATGTCACATGGATATCTAGGGGAAACAAACTCTGGGCAAAGCAATCCTTGTTTTATTGTTCTTCCTTCTTAGAAGCAGCTTTCTTTTTTTCAGATAAGGTTATTTATTCGTGCTCACATGGCTTCTGCAAAGAATGTGTTGCCGATCTGAGCAAACTTATAAAACGGGTCTACCTATGTTGACATATAAGCAATGTATCTTTAGATCTTTCATTGAATAGTCATTTGCATGTTCAGATAATCAAGTTGGTTGTGTGTTCTGATAAATGTTCATCTCTGCAACCTGAAATCTCCAGCTAACTGAGTTGATTCAGTAAAAAGTACATATTTGGTGGTTCAGAGGAGTCCAGTGTGTCAAGCAGAAAGCTTGTGTCCATTCTTAAATTTTCTACGGCCTCACATACATACAAGTAAAAACACAGACCAATTTCACACAAGAGCTGCGCCGCGGTCGCGCCTCCCTTTGCCCCGCTTCTATTGGTCAATTTCCCACTCAAAGCCGTGTGGCCGCATTTTGACCCACGGCTTCGCCCGATTTTCCCCACGGTTTCATGATCCTGTTTTTTGAGGATTACGAAACTGCGGAGGAAATCGGGCGAAGCCGTGGGGTCAAATGCAGCCCCGCGGCTTTGGGTGTGAAACTGACCAATAGTATCGGGGCAAACGGCGGCGTAACATCGAGGCAGCTCTAGTGCGAAATCAGCCTTTCTTTTGCAGGTTGTTGACAACCTTGCTCCTCACAGGAAATCCAAAAGCAGCTAACAAAAAAAACAGGAAAAACACAATTTAAACAAATTAAGAAGGGAAAACAAACATCCCCCCTAAGGTTGCCAGGTCTGGGTTGGGAAATACCTGGAGACTTTGGGGGTGGAGCCGGGAGAAGGCGGGGTTTGGGGGAGGGGAGGGGCCTCAGCATGGTACAGTGCCATGGAGTCCACCCTTCAAAGCAGCCATTTTCTCCAGGGGAGCTGATCTCTGTCAGCTGGAGATCAGTTGTGAAAGTGGGAGATCCCCAAGCCCCACCTGGAGGCTGGCAGCCCTACCCCCCCAAAAAAAATCCTCCTTGGTTGATCCTACATCTGTTGGACAGTTTATACCCAGAGGGTGCTACCCAAGGGCCCAGAGGGTGTGTAATGTAAATGTAAGAACCTGCCCTGTCCAGAAGGCTCATCTGTGTTACCGATGGCTCTCCACTGCTTCTCCCGACATTATGAACTGTGACCTGATAGGGACGATGGCAGTGGTCTAAAGGTGATTTTAATCTTCGCATATAAAATACTCTTAGAGATAGGGTCCTGCATAAATGAGTAGAAGATGAGGAAGGGGGCATTTATCTTTTTTCCCCTCTTCTTATTTCCTACCCTTTTAGCATTCTCTTTGCCGACATTGAGGGTTTTACCAGCCTGGCCTCCCAGTGCACAGCTCAGGAGCTGGTGATGACGCTGAATGAGCTCTTTGCCAGATTTGATAAACTCGCAGCCGTAAGTGGGCCTTCTTTGTGCTATCATTGGCATTCTTGCTCTTTTATTCCCCACTCCTCCACTTGCACCTGGCTGGATGACCTTGGGCCAGCAGTAGTTCTGATAAGAGCTGTTCTTGAAAAGAGCAGTTTCTTTCAGAGCTCTCTCAGCCCCACCTACCTCCCAGGGTGTCTGTTGTGGGGAGGGGGTGGGAAAGGAGTTTGTAAGCCGCTCTGAGACTCCTTTGGGTAGTGAAGGGTGGGGTATAAATTCAATCTCTTCTTCTCTTCTCTTTTACAATGGCAGCACACCATCGTGTTGCAGTCTTGGATTTCTGCAAAATGTTAACTGCCCTGTTAACGTCCCTGAAATAAAAATGCATATTTTCTCCCTGTCTTGTAGGAGAATCACTGTTTACGTATCAAAATCCTAGGTGACTGCTATTACTGCGTGTCTGGGTTACCCGAAGCAAGAGCGGACCATGCACACTGCTGTGTTGAAATGGGAATGGATATGATAGAGGCCATCTCGTAAGTACCACATTCCCCAGCAAGGGGGAATGAAGGAAAACAATTATGCGTGTGTGTTTGCAGGTAGTACTGCGTGTTGTAAATCATCAAGTTAGCAGTGACCAAATATTCAGGTGTAACGGGAGAGGGAAAGCTTTGAATGCTTGTGAAATAACAAAGGATGCATTAAGAAGGTTCCATTTGTAGGAGTGGCTGTATACTGAGTAAATGTGCCACCCCTACACTTAAGCATACAGCAAGGTACTTGTATTACTGTGGTCTTCTACCTGTCCCTTTTAAAGGATCAGAAGACAGCTGAGCTCTGGTGGTGAAGTCTTCCGCTTTCAGCACAGGGAATGGCTGGAGAATGTTGACTTGTGTTTTTTTAAGGAGTCACTGGGTACACTCCCCTTTTGGTGGTCAGACAGAGAACTGGGGAAGTTTTGTATAGACAGGCCCTTTGTATAATGCACTTTTCCACAGGCTGTGTAGTCCGGCATACATGAGAAAAGCCCATGTTTACTGCCCGCATGATGAAGCAACATTTGAGCAAGAGAAAGGTAATGAACAGCCCATGCTTGTAAGGCTTGTCCCCAGGCTCGTAGCTACACTGGGGCATTTGGGGGCCCAGCCCACCAAGTTTCTGCCAGGGGCCCCCCCATTCACCACCCCGGCCAGGCCCACCGACTTATTTCTCACGCTCACCCCCATCAGTGGCAGGGGCAAGCCTTGCACTGCCTTGCACCCTTTCTCCTCCCCGGCCTCTCTCTGTATGTCTCCTCGGCATATTTCCTTCATTTTTTTTGAATATATTTATTGGGTTTTATAAGCCTATATTGAACAATTATACAAATTCCTTGAAAAATTACATGCATACAAAATCCCCTAAGAGCATTTATCCTTTCTCACAACACAGAATATCTCAACCAAAACACCTACAATATATATTTTTGTTTTTTATCCTCCTCCTCCATATCAATTCTATGTTAAACGAAAAATCTTGATTTCATATACCCTTTAAGGCATTATTTACGGTCATTCAAAACTTTTTTAACATTTCATATCATGGTGTAAATCCTTGACAAGCTCCTATTCTTCTCCTTATGCAGTTCTAACTCCTATCCCATCAGCTGGTTTTCACCTTACAATCAATATAGGTACACAATTTAACATTACATTTTTATTACATTTTCCCCCCTTTTATCACCCTTTTTCTTATTCATTCAGTCCTTATCACTTACATTAATTTTAATTATTAATACTATTATAATTCATCCTCCAGCTAAGAGCTGCTAAATTCTCTTCCCTGTCTCTGAAGTCGGAAGTTAACCTATACTCCATATACACACTCTAAGCCATTGTCTGCTTTAATTTAGAACCTACTTATATTAATACCCTCTTTCTATCCAATATCAAAATATCAAATTATTACCCCAGTGCCACCGTGCATTTCAACTTAATCAAATTGTTCTATATCCCTAACATTTTCATCACCTTATCTCTTTACCATATATTTCCAAATCCTACTAAATTCCTGGCATATCAATATAAGCACTTAGATAAATATGTTATTAAGTCAATTAAATTTTCCAAAACATCTAATAACATATAATCCAGATTTACCAACCTCCTGTTAATACTTCTCCTATTACATTGATCATTTCCCTTCTTTGCTTATCATTTCATTATTTTTTAAAAATAACTTTAATACCTTTTAACTTTTTATACATAAATATTTCACTGTTCTCTTAATTCATTCATAACTTTTATAATTCATTTTATACAATCTTAACTAGTAATCCTATTACATAATCAAATTACACCCAAAATTAATTTTCTATCCCAATATTCATAATAATTTATACATAATTCACCCAACCTATTATTTCCCTCACCTTCCCTTAACCCCTTTGCCTCTAACAAAATCCATAAATAAGCAGGTTTCGGGTCTCTTTCCATCTTACACCAAAGTAGACTGATCTTTACTATTTTCTTTTATATAACTTGCTCTTCCTTTTAAGCATCCGCAGTCTGTTTTTCTTCCATAGCATGTCAATATGTCTGCGGTCTTTAGCAGTCCTTGGGTTTCCCTGCCTCTCTTCTGTATTTTCCATCCATTCTGTTTTCCTGATTTTATTGTCTCTCTTAAATTTCCACGCTCTTCTCTTCCTTCTTCTAATCCTTTTCTCTCTCTTTCCTTCCGTCTCCAAGCACTGCCTCTTTTCTTTTAACAGTTCCAATGGCAATATTGTCACTTCTACATAAACAGCCTTTTGTGCATTCTCCAAGTTTTCTTCCTTAACACCCTCTCCATTTTCATCTTGCCCATCCTCTGAAACCTCTTCCAGTACAACTTGTTCCTGCTGTTCCTAGTCCTCTGTCTCAATTTGTAAATTATACTTCTTCCTAATCTCAGCGCACGCCTCCTCACATCCCCTCTGCACACCCTCTTGCACTGCCTCTCTCACAGCTCTCAAAAACTGTTCAATTGTCATCTTTTCCATTTCCACATTCTCGTCACACATCTTTTCCTTCTTATCAACCCACGCTTCCATGTTCAAAGCCATAGTCACAAGTCTCTTCACCTTTAATCTCCTTCACCTCCTTACTGGAACCAACACAGTTTGAAAACACTTGCTTCTTCCCTTCCTTAAACAGCGCTGTTTTCCTTTGTCCCCCATTTTTCTCGGCCACTCTTCTTCTCATGTTGGAACGCATTTTTCGAGTTTTCCATCTTTCTCACCTCGTTCTGTTGACCCCTGAGCTTTAAACTTCTGTGTTGCCTGTCGAACTCCACAACTCCAGGTAATTAAAAACGGCTGGCGGCGTCTAAGAGAACCATGGCGGCCATGTTCTTCTCCCACTCTCTCACCAGGCTTCGGGACAGTCCTGGTCACCCCCCGCTTGCCGACCGCGGGAGGGGCCAGGAAAAAAGCCCAAACAAAGATGAAAGTGGGACGGGCGGCTCGTAGCTCACCGAGCGTCCACCCGTCGATGCGCCGTTAGCCGTCCTCGGCATACTTCCTTCAAATGGGAGATGTGGGGGGCCGAGCGCACGTCTGCACTCCCAAGCTGCGAAGCATTTAAAGGGAGCCTTTAAATGCTTTGGGGGAGAAGTGGGGGCTGTGTGCATGGGGGCTGTGTGTGAATTTCAGTGCCCCCCTTTAAAGGACCCCCAAATTTTAAAAAATCCTGGCTACAAGCCTGCTTATTCCCCTGTACATCTTAACAGGATTGCAGCCACAACTAGAGTCCCCCTGGCTGTCAAGATGTACCTGGGCTCTCCGTGTCCTTCTTCGTATACCTTGGAAAACCTGATCCCATGGAAGCACTGCTCTGATTACGGTTGCTAATTGCCCTAGAGAAAAATGTCCTGGCTCTTTATTAGAGGCTGATCAGGATATTATTTATCATGTGAAAAAGAAGAAGAAGAGATTGGATTTATACCCCGCCCTTCGCTACCCAAAGGTGTCTCAGAGCGGCTTACGAACTCCTTTTCCCTTCCCCTCCCCACAACAGACATTCTGTGAGGTAGGTGGGCCTGAGAGAACTCTTGACAGAAATGGCTCTTTTTGAAGGACAGCTCTTATCAGAGCTACGGCTTGGCCAAGGTCATCCAGCAGTTGCAAGTGGAGGAGTGGGGACTCAAACCCGGCTCTCCCAGATTAGAGTCCGCGCACTTAACCACTACCTCCATACTGCGAAAGGCTTCAGGTGCCCATTTCCACACATTGGGCCTCTGCTAAAGAGGCAGGGCATTTTCCTCCAGCCCTAGTTCTAAGCAATTTACTTAGGTGACAGCTGGTCACCAAAGCAAACAATAAACTTTGGTTTGTTATGGCTTGAACAGAGTCCTTACGTGTTCATTTGGTTTTTTGGTATTAAAAGATCAGGAGTGGCAGATAAATTCATTCTTAGTTAAGGGCCTCATTGCCCACTAGTGGTACTCTGCAAGGCTTAATCAGGTTCTTGTGTATGGTGGGTCTTGGGAACTGTGTAAGACACCCAGTGTGGATATGGAACAACACTATAATCCATATTATGTTGTTACGAATTTGTTTTGAGTAAGAAATATCTCCATGTGCTTTAAAAGCTTGTGGTTTTTAAACAATGGAAGTCGGTCAAAATATTGGGCAAAACCCTGAGAAAGTCAGGATACATTACAATTGAATGTAATTGCCATCATGTGGACATAGACGTAGGAGCTCGTGGGGTAGCCTTGAAGTGGCTGACCTCATTCCTCCAAGGTCGGGGACAGAAGGTGGTGCTAGGAGAGAGGGTGTCATCCAGGTACTCTTCAGTTTGTGGGCTTCCAAAGAGGACAGTCCTCTCCCCGGTGTTGTTTAACATCTATATATGCCCCCTCGCCCAAGTAGTGCAGAGTTTCAGGCTGGGATGTCACCAATATGCTGATGACGCCCAGCTTTATCTGTTGATGGGTGGGTGGCTGGATACCGCCCCTGCACACTTGGCTGAGGGGTTGGAGGCTGCGGTGGTGGGATGGTTGAAGCAGAGCCGGCTGAGACTGTGGGCGATTTCGCACTAGAGCTGCCTCGTGGTTGCCCCGACACTATTTGTCAATTTCACACCCGAGGCTGTGGGGTTGCATTTGACCTGCAGCTTCGCCCGATTTCCTCTGCAGTTTCGTGATCCTCAAAAACCAGGATCACGAAACTGCGGGGGAAATCAGGCGAAGCCGCGAGTCAAAATGCAGCCCCACAGCTTCGGGTGTGAAATTGACATATTTGTGTCGAGGCAAACGGCGGCACAAACGCGAGGCAGCTCTAGTGCGAAATCGCCCTGAATCCTTCTAAAACGGAGGTTCGGTGACTGGGCCATGGAGACTCGGGGTTGGGGTGCCAATTCCCAAGTCTTGACAGCCTGCCTTTGAGACCGGCACCAACTGTCAGGAGTTTGGATGTGATCCTGGATTCCTCCTTATCAATGGAGGCCCAGGTCACAACTGTTGCCAGACTGGCGTTCTTGCGATTGCACCACCTACCTGTCTTGCCCTGACCTAGCTACAGTAATCCATGCAATGGTAATATCCAGATTAGACTACTGTAAATTGCTCTACATGGGCCTACCTTTAAGGCTGACCCAGAAACTGGTACAGAATGCAGTGGCACGGGTTCTTACAGGGACCCCGCGCACAGCACATATCCATCCTGTGCTGCGCGAGCTTCACTGGCTTCTGGTGGATTACCAGATCAGATTCAAGGTTCTGGTGTTGTCTTGGACCCACGTGTTTTTGGGACCAACTCTCCTGATATACCCCCAGAAGAGCGTTGCACTCAGTAGATTAAAATCTACTGGTGGTCCCTGGCCTGAGGGATGTCCGGCTGTCCTCGACCAGAGTCAGGGCTTTTTCTGTCCTGGCTCCAACCTGGTGGAACTCTCTGCTGAATGACATCCATGCCCTGCGAGAGACAATGCAGTTCCCTCAGGGCCTGATTTGTCACACGAAACAACTGAAAATGTAGCCTCTTTTTTAAGTTCGGTAATCAAGGACCGTCTGCACAATGTATAGATGCATATGATTGATTCATTTCTCCTTGTTACCTATTTCTCCACTTTTGTTTCTTCCAGGAACCTAACATATGCCAATAAAGGTCTGTGTGTGTATGTGTATGTGACTGGGTGTGGTGCACAAGGTTGCTAAAAAACCTTCCTAAAACAAGGCAATATGCAGAAAACGAAAAAACTCAAGGCTCCAAGGTTATGTGGAAATTCAGTGTAACAGGATAGTGGCTTTACAAAGCTATTTAAACGTATGGGGAACAAGTTGGAACCTGGCCGGATCCCTTAGGTCAGAGGCCGAGGGGCTGAGCAGCAGCCCCCTTTAAAGACAGCGGATGAATACAAAGCTCTAGCAGACCACATCTGCCTTTCACTATCGTAGATCAGGAGAGTTCCTACTCATTTAAAATTTTTTCTCTTCTCCAGCCACATAAGTTAATCCCTTTTATCATTTGGGGTAGGCTTGCAAATGAAAATATCTCGAACTAGGATGGGGAACGGGCTTGGAGAGAAAAAATGTCCTGCCCCTTCAATAGAGGTTTAAATGGGATGTTATTTACCAGATAACATCAAAGACCCATTCCCACGCAGGATATTTTTTCTTCAGGTTCTTCAGAATGACTGTCCCTTTTTGTTACCGTGACCTTGACTGTTATCACTTCAATGGTGTGACCCTGCTGTATCTTACTCTTCCCAAATGGTGTCATATTATTCCAAGCAATTAGATACAACTAGGGTTACCAAGTACCTACCGATGCATCGGCGGGGGACACATGCTTCCCCGCCGGAACATTCTTGTGTGTAACACGGCCGTGTTGCACTATCCTGTCGCCCAGACGTGACGTAAGCGGGATCCCTGTATATAAAGGTGTTTGTTCCCTTATTGCCTCTTGCTATTTTATAATATCACATATTCCCCAATATTGATAAGAATAGAGCAATTTGGCTAACACATGAGTCTTTCCTGGTACCATCGAGTTTTCAGCCCCATTGCCAGAGCGTCGCCCGGCTACATGCCCACGGCATGTCTGGGTGACAGGATAGTGCAGTGCCTGTGTTCTCCCTGCGGGAATGTTCCTGCCAAGAACTACGTATACGTCCCCCGCCGATTTGCGGTAAGTACTTGGTAGCCCTAGATACAACACTTAGAAAAGGCTGTTGTGTCTGTGAGGAAAGTAGACTGGCTTTTGTGAGAAGGCTCCTTTTTGTTTTAAGGTGGCCGTTACCTGCCATAGGGCCTTAAAAACAGACTGAAAATAAGGTAACACAAGTGAGGTTTACTCCCATTGAGTGCCCAAGGAATTTAGACAAAAGGATAACAGGTTTTGATGCTGTCATCAACAACCCAGGTCCATTTGACTATATGCCTCAAAAACTACAAGTTTACACTCAAGATGGATGAAGACAGAAGTAACATTTCTGGAGCAGAGGTTCAATTTAGAAATTCAGCCCCAGCATACTAATCATTTTTCCTCCCCTTTGCAAGGTTAAACTTCCCATTAGAACTCTGCTAAATGCAGGGGTCATTTCTTGCGGGAGCGCACAGGAGCGGAGCTCTGGCAGTAAAGAGCCCAGGGGGCAGGCACATGCAACAAGCCCCACCTCCTGCTCCCAGCAGCCCTTAGTCAGAGCAAGAAGCAGCCAGGTAAGTTGCAGAGCCCCCCCCCGGGCCCCTGGCCTAAAACAGTCCAGTGGCACCTTTAAAACCAAGTTTTTTTCAGGTACAAGCTCTCCCTCCTCTGCGAGGACAGATCTGCACGTTCCCCCACCCCAATAGCTAGCAATCCAAAACAATCCAGTGGTGCCTGAGTGGTGGGTGTTGCCTTCTGACACACTTACGGTAATGTCAGGGGGTGTGGCATATGCTAATGAGCTCCTGTGCCTCTTTTTCTACAAAATGACCCCTGGCTAAATGGATAGGGTATTTTTTTTCTCCAGCCCTGTTGGTAACCCTACTTTTAAACATTGTTTAAAAATGGGACTACCTGCCTGAAGCTTAGGAGGAGGACTGAGAAGCTTGGGAGGGGGTAGCAAAACTCATGAATGAGTCAGCATTCAGTTTTTTGGTATGCAGCGTATGGTTAGTCAAATTGTGAAGTTGGGAGTCGCGCTGCGGCTTTTGACCCAACTGTGAGTCCATCCTCCCTCCCTCCCTCCCTTCTTTCCTAATATGTGGAATTGAACACCATATAGTTAATAGTGCCTCCTGTGATCACAGAGGCTGGGGCGGTTTGCATGTAATGGGAGTTCTGTAATGGGAGAAAGTATAATGTATAATTTTTAAATGAATACATATACAGAAAATCTCATATTTGGATTATAGGAACTGTTGAGATTTTAGCGATTCATTTTTATAGCATTTAGTGGGCACTAGCTAAAAATTTTAAATTTTAAATTAAAAGACGCCTGCTCCTTGGGAGGAAAGTGATGGCGAACCTAAACAGCATGATAAAAAGTAGAGACATCACCCTGCCAACAAAAGTCCGCATGGTCAAAGCAATGGTATTCCTAGTAGTCATGTATGGCTGCGAGAGTTGGACTATAAGGAAGGCCGAGCGCCGAAGAATAGATTCTTTTGAACTGTGGTGCTGGAGAAGACTCTTGAGAGTCCCTTGGACTGCAAGGAGATCAAATCAGTCAATCCTAAAAGAAATCAACCCTGACTGTTCCCTGGAAGGCCAGATAATGAAACTGAAGCTCAAATACTTTGACCACCCAATGAGAAGGGAGCACTCACTGGAGAAGACCCTGATGCTGGGAAAGATTGAAGACGGGGACGGCAAAGGATGAGATAGTTAGACAGTGTCATAGATGCAACGAACATGAAATTGAGCAAACTTCAGAGGACGGCGGAAGACCGGAAAGCCTGGCGGGATCTGGTCCATGGGGTCACGAAGAGTCGGACTCGACTGTGCGACTGAACAACAAAAAAGCTAAAATTTTAGTAATGCAGTGTGTTTGTTTAAGGAATGAGCATGCATTTTAAACTAAATTAGGGAAACTGGAGTAACTGTTCAAAGCCTGTGGACTGTTTACCTGATCTGAAATGTTATGGATAACTGATATTTAGCATTTATAACTATATATCACTGCCTGGAGAGAGAAATGTCCTGTTCCTTTAGCAGAGAGTAAGTAGGATGTTGCTTACCAGATGATGTTGCTTACCTCCATGCCGTGAAAAGCTTCAGCTGCCTATTTCTATACATGAAGCCTCTGCTAAACGGACAGGACATTTTCTCTCTCTCCAGGCTGTTGGCAGCATTATACAGGAAAGGGGCAGTACCAGGTAGTCAGGACAAATGATAGTACAGATATCAGTTGGTGACCAGGATGCAGTGATTTTTTACTCATTATTGGATCTGGCCTCTGCTCTCTGCTCTTTCCAGTGAACCCGAGCAGTCTTGTTCAAACACACGGATCATTTTCGTCTGTACCACAACCATCCCGGAAACTGCTTCGCTGTGTCTGTTCCCCACAACAGCCACAGTGTGTCCAGCGGCAGTAATCCAAAGCAAGCGTTTGGGGTCTTTCAAGGCCAAGAGTCGCCTCATGGCACCCTCCCTAATCCCTAGATATAATTTCCTTGCAAAATTGCTGCATTCCTCCAAGTCAACTTTTGCCCTAAAAGGCAAGATCCCACAAAGTGTTCCAATGATAATTTCGGGAGCAAACTCGGACATCTGAGAGCTCATTAGCATTGGAGCCTGCTGGGCGTAACTGGAGAGGACGGGTCTGATGTTTGACAGTAGCGGCTTGAGATTTCTTACTTCAGCCATTTTTTTTCTTTCTTTCACATGTGTATTATGTTTCATTTGTGGAACATTTGATGTTCGGTGCCATGCAGACGGATTGAGAGTTCTGAAATCATTTCCTTTTTCTCTTTGCAACGTGGTTATTATGCTTAATGAGGCACTGAGAGAGCGGGAAGGTTATGTCCAGGTTTGGTAGGGAAGCCAGAAACCAGCCCTCCCCCCTTTCCCCCCCCCCATGAGGTCTGAACTCTGAACTGACAGCAGCTCTGAAGGACACCTCCTTCCAACTATTTGTGCTGTTTGTAGAGACAACCTTGTCAAAGAACAGTACATTGTGTCTGCTTTATTTCACTGCAGTGTAACAATATTTGCAGGGCTGTATTTTATATGTTCACATCATCATTATTATTATTATTATTTTAGGAATTACATATTCTGCATTCAGATTTGTGTCTTCCCTCTTTTCCTTGCATACTTTCTCAGATTAGTGCGGGAAGTGACGGGCGTCAACGTGAATATGCGTGTTGGGATCCACAGCGGGAGAGTTCATTGTGGAGTCTTGGGCCTCAGGAAGTGGCAGTTTGACGTGTGGTCAAATGATGTTACGTTAGCCAATCACATGGAAGCAGGAGGCAAAGCGGGGTAAGAGGGTCCTACTCTCAGTGTCAGCATATCACAGTCCACCTGTTCATTCTGTTTTGCTCTGGAAATGTTGTATTGTTTCATGTTAGTAACCCCACCAATCATATATATGCATACAAGAAGCACGAAGGATGAGAACAGTATGAGAACAGTGTCCTACTAGGATCTTGGAGCTGTGGTGGCTCAAGTGGTTAAGACGCTGAACTGCAGGCTGTGGAAGGTCAGTAGTTCAGCAGTTCGAGACCCGGGTGCCGCATGACGGAGTGAGCTCCCGTCTCTGGTTCCAGCTCCTGCCAACCTAGCAGTTCGAAAGCAAGATATTGCAAGTAGATAAATAGGTACCACTTTGGTGGGAAGGTAACAGCGTTCCGTGCGCCTTGGTGTTTAGTCATGCCGGCCACATGACCACGGAAACATCTTTGGACAGCGCTGGCTCTTCGGCTTGGAAACGGAGATGAGCACCACAACCCTAGAGTCGGATTCGACTGGCTTTCGAGCAAGGGAACCTTTACCTTTTTACTAGGATCTTGGGGCTGCGGTGGCTCAAGTGGTTAAGACGCTGAACTGCAGACCG
Organism: Gekko japonicus; assembly: GCF_001447785.1. Classification (NCBI taxonomy): domain Eukaryota; kingdom Metazoa; phylum Chordata; class Lepidosauria; order Squamata; family Gekkonidae; genus Gekko; species Gekko japonicus. The sequence goes on along the minus strand of NW_015168667.1, from coordinate 278,333 downwards.
GAAGGTCGGTAGTTCAGCAGTTCGAGACCCGAGTGCTGCATGATAGAGTGAGATCCCATCTCTGGTTCCAGCTCCTGCCAACCTAGCAGTTTGAAAGCAAGAAATTGCAAGTAGATAAATAGGGACCGCTTCAGTGGGAATGTAACAGCGTTCCGTATGCCTCGGCATCTTCGGACAGCGCTGGCTCTTTGGCTTGGAAACGGAGATTTACTTTTACCTTACTAGGATCTTAGGAAGTCAGGTTCGAATTTCTAAAAGGCTAAAAGGTGGGGGGGCACTGGAGCTCATTGCTGGCATTTTGAAAACAGTGCTAAGCTCCTCCCCCTCCATGGATTGGCTGCCAGCAGAGCTTTTACAGGGAGACTGTGCTCGCAGCTACCAGGCTATATAACCTGAAAGGAAGAGCAGAGGAAGTCAGAGCTCTGGCTTAAAGGGGAAACTCCCAGTGGTCATGAGCCCCATGGAAGTCCCGTGAGTCACACTTGAAACAAGCATGATGTGTGGTAGCTCTCCAATAAAGTGGGAGCATGGTGTGTTCTACCCGGAGAAAAATCTCTGTCTGGAAATATTTTATTATTATTATTATTATAAATACAATACAGTTAAAACCACGTTGAAAACATGTAAAACACACAACTCTTATAAAAGGCCAGATGCCACAGTGGTTGATAGTACTGGGAGTAAGTTTCCCAGGGATCTGTACAATTTGGGATCTCAGGCTATAAAATAGGAGCCGACCCAAGCTGTAAATGGGGCCGACCCGGGGGGGGGGCGCCCGCTGCCTCAACTGAAACCCCGGTGGAAGAGCTCCGTCTTGCAGGCCCTGCGGAATTGTAATAAATCCCACAGGGCCCTGATCTCACTCGGGAGCTCATTCCAACAGGCAGGGGCCAGGGCTGAAAAGGCCCTGGCCCTGGTCGAGGCGCAAGTCGGACATCCCTGGGGCCGGGGACCACCAAAAGATGCTGATTGGTGGACCTCAGTGCTCTATGGGGCTCATCTGGGGAGAGGCGGTCTCAAAGGTATGCTGGCCCCTGGCCATAGAGGGCTTTAACACCTTGAAACGGATCCGGAATTCAATAGGCAGCCAGTGCAGGTTGTGCAGCACTGGGCGGATGTGCACCTGCACAGGCGTCACCGTCAACACCCACGCTGCTACATTCTGTACTAGCTGCGACTTCCGGAGCAGGGTCAAGGGTAGCCCCATGTAGAGAGAGTTACAATAATCCACTCTGGGAGTGACCATTGCATGGATAGCCCTAATAATATTAACAGTGAAGCAGGTTTAAGGCATTGCAAAAATAGTTGGGAGGATCAATAAATTGCTGACACTTTTAGATAAGTTGTAGATGATCCCAGTCTGTAATATTTCCCTTGTTCAATCTGTTTGTTCATTATTTGCTGTTTTTTAAGTTACCAATAATTTTCATGGTTTTGGTTGTCTTGTTTTCATTCAAGGCGGATCCACATAACAAAAGCTACATTGAACTATCTGAATGGTGACTATGAAGTGGAGCTTGGTTTTGGAGGGGAACGCAATGCTTATCTCAAGGAACATAGCATAGAGACCTTCCTCATTGTACAATGTAGCCAAAAAAGGGTAAGAGACATCCACCATGATAAATGTATATAAGCAATTGGAACAATGTCTATGAGTAACTGGGACCAAGTGCTTCCAGCAGAAAGCAGCAGTATGCAAAATTAACTAAAAAATGCCCAGACGCGTCCAGTAGTTTTTAGGCAGTCTTTTGCTCCGTTATATATTTTGTTGTAGAAAATAATGAGTACTAATACCCGTACAGTTCAGTATTTCTGTTTGTAAAACAGAGTTTTATAAGCTGTACCCAGAATTAAGTTTTGTTGGTCTTAAAGGTGCTACTGGAATTAAACTTTCTTCTGTTGCTTCAGAGCGACACGGCCCTGAATCCGTTCATAAAATTAGTGTTGCAGCAGTCTGTCTGCACCCATATAAAAGCCTACCTTGTCCCATGCTCATGAAAGTACCAAGAGGTGGATGAGCCAGTATGAGAAAGCCTTCCACCCCTCGCAACTTGTTTTCTAGAGAAATAAAGATGGGCAGAGTCCCAGTGCCTGCCTTTTGCTTCCATTCCTTCTTTGTGTTTTTTTCTTTCTTCATAAATTACTTTCTTGTGCATGATTTGTTTAATGAGGTATCCACTTGAACCTGTTTCAACAGTTTCCATAAAATCGCCATGTAATGGGTTCCTGCAGGGTTCATTTCGTTGAAAAAGAGCTGCAGGAGCTCATTAGCATACCTAATAAGCTATTAGCATAATAGCTCATTAGCATATGCCACGCCCCCTGACATCACCAGAAGTGATGTCAGAAGGGAAAGCAAAAGGGAGGAGGCATCTTCAAAAGCCTCCCCTCCCCTTCCCCAGCACTTTAAACCCCTTCTCTCTTCGCCCCCCCCCCCACTTTGGCAGGCCAGCTGGGGAAGGGGAGGCTTTTGAAGATCCCCCCCCCTTTTTGCTTCCCCAGCTGGCCTGCCAAGGGGAAGCGCAGAGAGAAGGGGTTTAAAGTTTAAACCCCTTCTCTCTCCATTCTATTCTAGGGGGCCATAGAATAGAATGGTGACTCCAGAGAGAAGAGGTTTAAAGTTTAAACCCCTTCTCTCTTCGCTTCCCCCCCCCAGCCCACCTTGGCAGGCTGGCTAGGAAAGGGGAGGCTTTTGAAGGTCCCCCCCCCTTTTGCTTTTCCAGCCGGCCTGCCAAGGCAGGCTGGGGGGGGGAACGAAGAGAGAAGGGATTTAAAGTTTAAATCCCTTCTCTCTGGAGTGGCGCTGCAGAAGTGGTGCAATCTCTCCATTCTATTCCATGGGGCCATAGAATACAATGGAGAGATAGTGCCGTTGCTGTGGCGCGACTCTAGACTGAAGGAGCTTGGGCGCAGGGAGTTGGGAGCAGGGCTTGCCACCACTGGGGCTGCCGGAGCAGTGCTCCAGCGCGCTCCGGCCCCAAATGACCCCTGGGTTCCTGTGAGTTGTATCTAAGTTCCTGTTATTTATACAAAAGCATATAGTCATAGTAGAGGGTATTCCTTGCATGGAGACTAAGGCTGGCCATGTAATCTTTATGGGCCAATAACATGACTTTCAGTTATTATTATTTTTTAGATTTTTTAATTGCCCTATCCCAGCTTATGCCGGGCTCTGGGTGATGTGCAGGACAAAGTGTCACAAAATACTAATGTAGAATAACATATTCTCTATGTAGGGTATTTTAGAATTTTGTCCTGCTGGCTTTGGGGTTAGGGAGCCTGAGAGTTTCCTTGTGTGATAGCAGTTATAGTGTAGTGGAACAGAGATGCTGATGATGGCCTTTAAGTCAGAAATGTCTCACAGCAACTCCTAGGAGGGTGAGTTAATTGTTTTCCAAACGGTGTTCCAGAAATCCATCCAGCTGAACAAACAAAATGACTTGCATGTGATCCTTTTATAAAGCATTATCATCTATTTTGGTTTTCATGAGTTTCAGTCCAGTGAGTCCAGTTCATATGGACTTACAGCTGTGATATTGCTATTTAAAAAAAATGAGTCTGGAATGAACCACATAGTGAAACTGGAAAGGTGAAGTCCGCATTAGATTTGCCACAGCTATAGCAGGTCACTCAGAAATCACAAGTACTGAGCAACCTGTCTCCAAGTTAGCACAGCAAAGCTGAGGACTTTGATTGAAAGGAAACCCAAAGGTACCCAGAGGAAGAAAAACCAGAGACAGATAAATGCTAATTGGATCTCTACCTACGGCACTGTCTGCTTTCCCCTACTCTGCATGCAATCTATTCCTATGCAGTACTTGCCATATGTATTTTCTTTGCTTTGTGTTGTTGAACCATATAGGTGGTCAGTAAGTAATTCAGATACTTATGTGCTAGCAGGTATAGCTAAATTACTTTGGCCCTGGTCCACAGTAACACATTCATATGAAAAACAAAAGGACCAGTATCAATGGACAAAATATTTCTGAGACTATACCATAGGTTTCCCGTCCAAAAACTGTTTCACCACTTTAGAAGTTGGCCTTTAAATCATTTAGATGTTGCAGAAGAAACAGACTACCTGAACACAGTGACCTGCATAATTCTTTTGGCATTAAAGTAGACAAGTGCAGATTTTTCTCTAAGAGGTGCTTTAATTAGTCCTTTTTAAATGCTTAAAAATAACTATTGTGCAGTCTACTTATTATCAGTAGCTATGAGTCCAAGGAAAGCCTGGTTGTCACTTCTAAACATATAATAATCGGAATCCGGGTCCTTGACGTGGAAGGTGATTAACACCAGTGGAGTTTACTGTTAATTTAAAGTGGCGTAAAATACTGCCGTTTCTAATGGCTTAATTTTTATATTGGATACAATGTGCTGGTAGAGAGGAGCACACTGCATTTTTTCCAAGAGGATGATGACCTCGTTTGTCAGCAACTGAAGCTGAAAGAGTTTCTGCCAACAAGTTTTACAACTGACGGCAAAGTTGGCTTGTTTGCAGAAAGTGCTTTATTTAGCATAAGCAGTTTGGCCCACAGAAGTGAACGAAGCCCTTTTCCCATGACATTTTTTATCTAGTACAAGCTGTAGCAGACCCAGATCAGTTCATTATGACCTCAGTTGTGCAGAACTGCAAGAGCCCTCTTTATTTGCATTGTTTACGTGCCACATCATTACATGCACAAAATCAACCAATAAAAGCAATCACAGCCAGCTAGTTAAAACTAACTGCAATATAGCAGTAAAAATAAAAGTTAAACATTTATTTTTAAATTCAATTTAGTAACAGATAAAAAAGCAGGATATAAATATAAAATTAATTTAAGAAAAAGAAGAGATTGGATTTATACCCCCCCCCTTCACTCAGAGTCTCAGAGCGGCTTACAATCTCCTTCCCTTCCTCTCCAGACAACAGACACCCCGTGAGGTAGGTGGGGCTGAGAGAGCTCTGAGAGAACTACTCTTGAGAGAACAGCTCTGAGAGAACTTGTGACTGACCAAAGGTCACCCAGCAGCTGCATGTGGAGGAGTGGGGAATTAAACCCAGTTCTCCAGTTTAAAGTCCGCCACTCTTAACCACTACACCAAACTGCCTCTTATGTAACAGAGGCAGTAGACATCTAGTGTATTGAAATGAACCCCCATGAAGCTGCCTTATACTTGCCTTATACCGATGATATATCCAGGTTAGTACTGTCTAGGCTGGCTGGCAGCAGCTATCCAAGATCTCATGCAGAGGTTTTTAACATTGCCAAATACCTGAACCTTTTAACTGGAGGTGCTGGGTTTGAACCTAGAATCTTCTCATGCAAAGCAAGTGCTCTTCTATGGTTCCATGGGTCCTCTCATAACAATGGAGGCTAGTTCCACAGGTGACATGCCCAGGGGTCATTTCTTAGAAAAAGATGTTCAGGCACTCATTAGCATAACTTAGCATCACCGGAAGTGTGTCAGAAGGCAACACCCACCGCTCAGGATCCACTGGACTGTTTTGGATGGCTAGCTATTGGGGGGGGGGGGACGTGCAGATCTGTCCTCACAGAGGCGGGAGAGCTTGTACCTGAATAAAACTTGGTCTTAAAGGTGCTGCTGGACTGTTTTGGACCGGGGGGGGGGCAGGAGGAGCTCTGCAACTTACCTGGCTGCTTCTTGCTCTGACTTAGGGCTGCTGGGAGCAAAGGGTGGGGCTTGTTGCATGTGCCCCCCCCCTGGGCTCTTTACTGCCGGAGCTCCGCTCCTGTGCGCTCCTGCAGGAAATGGATGTGCCTCTACAAAAACCACCTCTCCCCATATCACCTGTTTCACCATTTAAGATATTCATGTATATGAAGTCAGCTTGTCATCTTCTAAGAGGTATTTCCTCTGATAGCCCAGAGCGATCTCCAAATCAAGGTTCTCCTTGTCTGTAGAAAGGAATGTGAGACCTATTTCAGTAGGCTTTTGGAGCTTGCAGCACAAATAGGATAGGCAGTCTCTCCAAAATAATGAAAAACATCTAAACAACTTTCTCCCTCCCCCAGAAAATAAACCCAAATTAACTTGATAATAAACATAAGACCTCTTTAATGATAGTAGCACTTGGGTGATAAATCAGTTTAATTGTTCAGTTTGCCTTTGTACAAGTACCATTTATTTCTGGGTACTAAATATGGTCCAGCTGAACTATTTTCTCTCCATTTTCTTGATTATTTCCCTGGAATTCTAAAAGGGTTTATTATTATTTTTAGTTTGCTTAGAAATAGAGAGATGAGAATGTTTTTATTTTAAATTAATGTGTGATGCCCCTTGAACATTTTGAATCAAGATTTTATTTATTATTTATTTGTTGAAGAGATTTCTAGGCCACCTCATCGGAGTTGTGCTCAAAGCATCTTACAGCTAAAATAATAAGTTAACACTATAAAAATAATGAGCTGCTAAAACAAACCATTATAAAGTAGTCCGGGAATATAAATAGCATAAAATCCATAAAACAAACCTCAGACTAGAATGTGTGTGGGTAAAAAGATATGTATTGGCCTGGGCACCTGAAATACAGGAAGGTAGGCACTAGGCAAACCTCACGGGGCGGGCCTTCCTAGGTGAGGGGCCACTACAGAAAATATGCTGTTTTAGTCACCAACCGCCCAGGGTTGCCAGTCACCCAGTAATGAAATTAACAAAACCGGGTTTGTGGTGAATTAAACTGCAAAAGATCAACATTCATCACGATGAGTAAAACCTTAATGTATTTTGCCAAAAGTTATACATGTATCCAGCTACATACATTACTTAAACAATTCTGCTTTTCAGGTTTTTATCATATATTTACCATACATTTGAGGATCTTGCAATTATATAACTTATTTTCTAGCTGAAATCTTTCTAACTGAAATCCTCAACCGTAATAAATTGAACACCATATATATGGGGTATCTTTACAATCCAGGATTCTAATACACTGTGGTTAAAAAGTAAAGGTAAAGGTTCCCTCGCTCGAAAGCCAGTCGAATCCGACTCTAGGGTTGCGGTGCTCATCTCCGTTTCCAAGCCGAAGAGCCAGCGCTGTCCGAAGACGTTTCCGTGGTCATGTGGCTGGCATGACTAAACACCAAGGCACATGGAATGCTGTTACCTTCCCACCGAAGTGGTCCCTATTTATCTACTTGCAATTTCTTGCTTTCGAACTGCTAGGTTGGCAGGAGCTGGAACTAGAGACAGGAGCTCACTCCGTCATGCGGCACCCGGGTCTCGAACTGCTGAACTACTGACCTTTCACGGCCTGCAGTTCAGCGTCTTTAACCACTCTATTAAATTGTACACAAATTCTTGAGAATGAATTCTCACTAACAATAAATTCTGCGAAGTGATACTTCAACATGCCTCAGCTGTACACCGATCAAAATATATTCATAAAGAATCCAGTGACCCAACAATGTTCTATGACAGGCAGCCAATGTAGTTCAGCCACTGAATATTCTATGAATATTCTATGTTCTATGAACATTGAATCTTGTATGACAGGCAGGCAATGTAGATCAGCCACTGAATATTCTATGGATATTCTATGTTCTATGAATACTGACTGTTCTATGACAGGCAGCCAATGTAGTTCAGCCACTGAATATTCTATGAATATTCTATGTTCTATGAACATTGAATCTTGTATGACAGGCAGGCAATGTAGATCAGCCACTGAATATTCTATGAATATTCTATGTTCCAAAAGAGTCCAGTGGAGCCTGAGCGGTGGGTGTTGCCTTCTGACACACTTCCGGTGATGTCAGGGGGTTTGTCATATGTTAATGAGTTATGCTAATGAGGTATGCTAATGAGCTCCTGCGCCTCTTTTTCTAGGAAATGACCCCTGGATACATGTATAACTTTTCGCAAAATACATTAAGGTTTTACTCATCATGGTGAGTGTTGTTTTTTGCACTTACCTAGTAATGGCACAAGACCTCCTGGTGATACTTCCTGTGGAATGGCAGGGAGAGGAACGGGGGAAGGACAATACCTAGAAGTTTTTTCCTATTTCATCATAAGAAATGATGTCACAACACTCTAGGAAATTCTCTATGGTAAAACCTGTTGTGAAACAGGAAGTGATGTCTTGATACTAGGAATGGTGGTGATTTCCAAAAAATAGCAGGTCCCAATTATTATGAGCTGAGATCAAGGTAGCTCTTAAACAAGTGATTTCTTTCTTCAGCTCATAACTTAACACAAGACAACATTCAACAGAACCTTCTAACTCTTAAACTTTTTGAACTGGCAAAGCCACACCTCTAGAACAGATAATGACCAATAAAATTGCATCGCTTAGGACCAATGGAATTAGTTCCTGCCGAAAGTCAATGTCTCTTCGGATTGGCCTATTTGCAGCATTGGCCAATCCGGTCTCGCATTTCAGCATACTAGGGCTTCTATAGAGCTGTAAGCCCAGTTCCTAACTTCACATAATAACGGAATACATAACACCAATGCTCCTGGGGTTGCCACTAGAGGGCTCACATCCCTACACCAGCCTCAAGTGGGGGCCACAGAGAGTAAGGATCCCAAGTCCCCCCGGGGGGTGGGGAAACCCCCACCCCAGAGGTCTGGATCAGGCCCCAGGGGGAACTCCACCCCAACGTGCGTGTCACCCGGAAGTGACGCAGGCACGCCGGGCACGCTGGGGGCGGGGCCATGGCCAAACAAGGGAAAACCAGCCAGAAGCCCCCCGCTCCCGGCGAAGATACATTTCGCAACCCTAACAGAGAGCAGGGATTGAGAGGCAGATCTTAACTGGCAGGCTGGACAGCACAGAAGGAAATGGTCCTTCAGGTATCCTGTCCCCCAAGCCATTTGGGGCCTCAGATGTACGAACTAGCACTGTGAATTATGCCCAGAAACAGATAGGTAGTCAGTGCAGATCTTTCAGCACAGGGGTGATACAATCACCAGAATAACCAGCTCTTGACAATAGGCCGGCCACTGCATTTTAGATCAACGGAAGTTTCCAGGCTGTTTTCCAAGGCAGCCCTACAGAGTGTGCATTGCATTAATCTCACCTGGTTGTGATCAGAGCATGGATCACTGTGGCCAGATCATGCTCAGACTAAAGGCATGTTTTATTTATTTATTTATTTATTTATTTATTTAATATCCTGCCCTCCCCGCCGGAGCAGGCTCAGGGCGGCTTACATAGTATTATAACAAGATAAAACAATTAATTAAATAAAATTGCAATAAAATAGGTTTAAAACAATACATAGAGTGCTAGCGCAACATAACGATGTGAGCATGGGTGGAGGGAGGGATGCACTGCAGCACAGATGCAGAGTTGGTATGGGCATTATCTGATGCTCTGCTATTCACATTATAGCACTCCTCCACTACATTCGTCTCCTTCCTTTCTGTGCTTCACCAGCAGCTATGAATGTGCCTTATACTGCCTCAAAACAATGGTCTGTTCAGCTCAGAATAATCTACTCTTTACTAGTACTTTACTAGTAGCCAGTTTGGTGTAGTGGTTAAGTGCGTGGACTCTAATCTAGGAGAACCGGGTTTTATTCCCCACTCCTCCATTTGCACCTGGCTGGATGACCTTGGGCAAGCCGTAGTTCTGATAAGAGCTGTTCTTGAAAAAAGAGCCATTTCTTTCAAGAGCTCTCTTAACCCCACCAACCTCACAGGGTGTTTGTGGTGGGGAGGGGAAGGGAAAGGAGTTTGTAAGCCGCTCTGAGACACCTTTGGGTAGTGAAGGGCGGGGTATAAATCCAATCTCTTCTCTTTAAGAGCCAGTTTGGTGTAGTGGTTAAGTGTGCGGACTCTAATCTGGGAGAACCGGGTTTGATTCCCCACTCTTCCACTTGCACCTGGCTGGATGACTTTGGGCAAGCTGTAGTTCTGATAAGAGCTGTTCTTAAAAAAGAGCAGTTTCTGTTAGAGCTCTCTCAGCCCCACCCACCTCACAGGGTGTCTGTTGTGGGGAGGGGAAGGGAAAGGAGTTTGTAAGCCGCTCTGAGACACCTTGGGGTAGTGAAGGGCGGGGTATAAATCCAATCTCTTCTCTTCTTCTTCTCCTAATCTGTTGGATGTCAAGCAGAGAAATATCTTGCTGACTCTATGAGAGCCTATGGGTGGAGATGCCAGGGACTGAACCTAGGAATTTCTTTCTCAAAGTACATGTTCTGTGACTGACCAAGGCAGCCAGTGTGGTTCAGCCACTGAATAGAGCCCCAGCTGCTGAGCAGTATGTCCCTGTAGATTCACCAATATGTTTATTCTGCTTTTTTGGAAGAATTTGCTGCTAGCGTTCATGCATAGGGAATAATTGTGCCTCCCGGCCTGCCCACGCACAATGAAAGAAGCACCAGAATAATGTGGCAAGATCAGCTGCTGAAGACTGATTCCCTTTTTTTAGCAAGGACAGGGCTTTTCTTGTCATATGAATGTGGTGTCATGTTACTGGTTGTCACTTGTTGGCAATTAAGTGGCTGTGCTGCTACCTGGGGTGTGAAAGGTGGGTTCCAAGTCTGGAAGGGTCTGAGGTCATTAAATTCCTGGTATTGTAGGACAGGAATGGACCTGTAGAACATTGTAGAACAATGGAGCTGCGGTGGCTCAAGTGGTTAAGACGCTGAACTGCAGGCTGGAAGGTCGGTAGTTCAGCAGTTTGAGACCCGAGTGCCACATGACGGAGTGAGCTCCCATCTCTGGTTCCAGCTCCTGTCAACCTAGCAGTTCGAAAGCAAGAAATTGCAAGTAGATAAATAGGTACCACTTCGGTGGGAAGGTAACAGCGTTCCGTGTGCCTCGATGTTTAGTCATGCCGGCCACATGACCACGGAAACGTCTTCGGACAGCGCTGGCTCTTTGGCTTAAATAATTTTTGTACATTGTTCTTTGTATCTCAGCAAAGTGATTCATCACTGGAGAAAACTCTTTGCATGGCATCTCTTATCTCTTGATATGGAAGTAGTTATAATGTAATGAAATACCTTTCCTTTTATAAGCTGTAGGCTAGATTTATGGCTGCTTTTTAGACTGTTACTGGTCGCAAAAACTCCTAGTGAGGCCATAGTAAAAATTTATGGACAACATCAAATTTATTGTTCAAGGCAATAAATAATTGGTTACGGATTACTTATTAGCTCTCGCTTCCTTTTTTTGGCTTCTAATGAGATCTATTTTTAGAATCTGTAGATATGAAATTAGTGTCAGATTAAAGGGCAGAAATAGAAAGAGATATGAAAGAAATCACGGTAGCTTTTAAGAAAAGGGGGGGCAACCAAATATATAACTAAAGTGACTTCATATTATTGTATTATTAGAAGCATTTAAACATCCCTTTTGGTGGCTGCCCAATGTTTCCTTAGCATTCTGGCACAAAGAAGGTCACATTTTGAGCTCTTATAGATTAAACAATGGTTCTTTTATTCATAAAAGAGAACGGCATGACTGTCATGAGGTTTCACTATCCTTCGCTGATCTTTCTGTGATTTGACCCTTGTTTAGGCTTTATATTTTGTTGTGGCCATGTTCAGCTATGTATATTTTATACATGATGACTGTTTTTGTTGCTGAGAACTGTAGTCTGTAAACAGTTGTACTAATTGGACTATGGCCATGTATGGGCCATCTCTAAAACAGTGAATCACAAAGCTGAGATCATGCTATATAATACTTTTAGTTAATTCCTAGAAGACTGATGGGGCCCCCATGGTTGGAGCAGGTGGGAGGCACAGCCGCTTTCACAGCCTTGAGTCCACTTTAGACCCAAACCTAAACCGGCATGCAACAACATCTGTAGATGTGGTGGAGCCAAGCCCTGAGTCCTCCCCTGACACCTAAACACAAACCAGTGTGAAATGATGTGGTGGATGGAAGTCCTGAGAATGAAGTGAATGTAGTGGGTCGAAAGCCCTGAGACAGAAGGAGACGTGGTGTCTCAAAAGCCCTGAGGAGGAAGTTGAAGTGGTGTCTCGAAAGCCCTGAGTCCACCCCTGACACCCAAATCCCAAAGCGTGCAATAACATATGTTGGCAGCTGTAAGCCCTAGGAAGGAAGTGGGTGTGGTGAGTAGCTCAGAAGCACTTAGAAAGAAGTAGACATGATGGCTCGAAGCCCTGAGAAGGAAGTAGATGTGGTGGGTCAGAGCCCTGAACTGAAGTAGACATGATGGCTCAAAAGCCCTAAGAAGGAAGTCAATGTGGTGTCTCGAAAGCCCTGAGTCCACCTCAACACCCAAACCCCAAAGCATGACCACCCCCACCAAGGGCTTAAACATGCAGCCAGTATACAAGAGACAGATGGAAAGGTGGTAACCCCTAGACTTTCGATGGGAGCTCCCCAAGGTGCCCCCATGGCATCAGGAAGGGTGCAATGGATGTGGGTACTCAGCCAAGGCATTCACTAGCTACGGTGGAAACAGACAAGTGCAGAGCACACCCACCGATGGGGGTGTTTTATTCGACACTGCACATGGGTCCGGAGCACTCCCGTCTGCTCATAGCCCCTGTCCCATGGCCGACACATGCAGCCAATATCCAACAGACCAGTGGAAAGGCAGGCACCCCCAGACTTTTGATGGGGGCTCCCCAAAGCACCCCCATGGCAGAAGGGAGGATTTAATGAACGTGGGTTCTCAGCCGAAGAACCCTGTTAGCCGAATCGCTTTATTAATAGCAATTGGCAATTTAGATGGGTTCTTGCCAATGTTTTCAAGGGGTCACCGGGGAGAGTGTGGAAATGTTTCCACAGGTCGGACTGGAAATGGGGCCCTATGATTCGAGCCGGTGGGACTAGGCACAGCTGCTTTCTGGCACTGGGCTGGGAGGTGCAAGAGGGTGGTGTACCTGGGGCAGCAGGAGCAGCAGGAAGTGTGGCAGCAGGAGGGAGCTGGGACCTGGGAGGGGAAGATGCTCACACACACCCCATTCTCTGAACTACTCCTGTCGGAGGATTCCTCTCCGGAGAGTTCTAGCAACTGCTGGCGTCTGGATGTTGCCAACGTCCCTATTTCCTCTTGAGAAAGCCCCAAGGACAGAGCAGGGGAAGAAGGCTCTGAGAGTTCTGGCGATGTACTTGGGGGGGGGCTGGGTTTCATGCCCAGAGGTAGGGGCCTCTGGTTCTCTGTGGGGGGAGGGTTTCTTCCCCCACGACAAGCTCCCCTTCCACCCACTTGCACCCCCTCATGGTGTTCACTGAGCCCCTGTGCTCGGCGTGAGCGCAGGAATAAGATGCCTATCTGTTTCGATAAACTTCCCAAACCCCGACAGCCAGGGCTTTTTTGGTAGAAAAATCCCAGCAGGAACTCATTAGCCTATTAGGCCACACCCATGACAGCACAGCTCATTAGCATATTAGGCCACACCCCGTGTTGCCAGAAGTGTGGTCATCCAACTACACCCACCTTTTGCTTCTTATTCTGTTTACCTTGTTTGTTGCCAAAACCCAGGGCTTTTTTTGGAGCAGGAGCTCCTTTGCATGTTAGGCCACACACCCCTACTGTAGCCAATCCTAATGAGTTCCTGCTGTTGGGTGTGGCCTATTATGATAATAAGTTCCTGATAGTTGTGGCCAACTTGGGAGCCAGCCAGAACTCCGTTCCTGTGCGTTCCTGCCCAAAAATAGCCCTGCCGACAGCAAGACAGCACACAAGATCACTAGCACTAAACGGGGAGGAAAGTAAAGGCTCTGTGAGGAAAGTAAATTCATTATCGGCTTTGGTCCATGAGCTGGTTCATGCCCATGCCTGGTTCTGACAGTCCTCAAGTAATGTGCTGGTCGGTGCCCTTTCAAAATGCATTAATGTGCTTCAAAAATTAATTTCTGTTAAAAAATAATTTCTGTTGCTCTGTTCTTTTTCTCTAGAAAGATGAAAAAGCTACGATAGCCAAGATGAACCGTCAACGTACTAATTCCATTGGCCACAATCCTCCGCACTGGGGAGTGGATCGCTCCTTTTATAACCATCTTGGTTCTAACCAAGTCTCCAAGGAGATGAAAAGAATGGTAAGGATGTTCAGGTTAATGGAGCATGTGCGTCTATAGTGACTGTGACATTGTGGATAGCTGGAGATGCAAGCCAGATCGTATGCACATGCATGCTTGATAGACCCTCAGCTCAGAGATGTTTAAGGTTGCCAACATGCCTGGAGAAAAATGTCCTGGCCTTCAGTAGAGGCTAAATGGGTGGAAATGAGCCCTGAAACTTTTCATGGCATGGAGATACGTAACATCATCCGGTATTTGCTGCAGATCGAATGGGACAGGTTTCAAAGTTGGCAACCCTAGATTCCCCCTATTTTGAAAAGCAGCCTACTGCTAGAAAACAGCATGTGTTACTTTCAGGGTTGTTGGTTTTTTTTTAATTTAAATTAGAGAGCTAGGAGTTTCTCGCCCAGCGATTGAGCAGGGTTTGTGATTTAAAAACAGAATCACAAATGCATACAAAGATTCAATGAAACAGAGAAGTGCTGTAATAGAGCCACTTCCTCCAAATACCTCAAAAATACTCTTAAAAAGCGAAAAGAACTGTGAAGACTGTTTGTAGATTCAGCTGTGAAGAAAGACTTTGTCTACCTCAGCTTCTAACATTCTGGCCAGCCAGGGCTCTTTTTGTAGAAAAAGCCCAGCAGGAACTCATTAGCATAATAGGCCACACCCAACAGCAGGAACTCATTAGCATATTGGGCATAGCTCATTAGCACATTAGAACGCACCCCCATGTTACCAGAAGTGTGGTTATCCAGCCACACCCACCTTTTGCTTCTTATTCTGTTTACCTTGTTTGTGGTCAAAACCCAGGGCTTTTTTGTAGCAGGAACTTCTTTGCATGTTAGGCCACACACCCCTAATGTAGCCAATCCTAATGAGTTTCTGCTGTTGGGTGTGGCCTATTATGCTAATGAGTTCCTGCTGGGCGTGGCCAACTCAGGAGCCAGCCAGAACTCCGTTCCTGTGCGTTCCTGCCCAAAAATAGCACTGTGGCCAGCTATAAGCTAGCAGTCCATTCCCTGTCCCTGTTAGGGAAAATATGTCTGGCTTCTATGCAGGCAAAACCCATATCAGAGGGAGGGCTCAGTGATGGTGGCACGGTGAATCTCCAGGGAGATATAAATTACAGTTTCTTAGCAGAATTTCGGGGCTGCAAAAAATCGCCTCTTCGTTAATAGGGATGTGCACAAACTGCATATTGGTGGTTTGGTTTGCAGTATGTGGCTGAACCACAAGCCAACCCACAAACCGATAGGCTGGTTTGCGAACCAAACAGGTTCATATCGATTTGTGAGCCATTTAAAGTTTAAACCTCTGCTTTCTGCTCCCCATGAAGAGTGGTGGGGATCAAAAAGCAGGGGGTTTAAATGGCTCCAAACAATTTCAATCGAACAGCTGAGCCATGGGGAGCACAGAGCCATTTAAACCACTGTTTTCTGCTCTTCACAAACGAGACTTAGATTTGAATTGGAGACATAAGGGATGTAGTTTATGGTATTAATTACCATAGTTATGTGCCATACATTAAGAGCAGAAGTCGAAGATATTCTCCCCGGATAAACTGAATCAGAACCAAAGATGAGACTGATAGCAGAGAGATCAGACAAGTGTGCACCTTGTACTGTGGTAGGGAGGAGAACCCGATGGACGGATGCTCTTGCAAGGGTACTATCCCTCCTGAGGACAGGCCATCATCAGATATTCAGCAAAACTGAGAACAAAACCCCTTTCCAACAAGTCTGTTGATGTGTGAATTCTTCTTTGGATGGCTAATCGACCCTTGTATAAATGGAGACACTTTCCTTTAAAAAAAAAAATGTGTGACAGTCAAATATGGAATTTGTCTCACTGTTCCTTTGTGTGCTGCAGAACAGAGAGCAACTGTTGGGCCCTTGGCAAAAATGACCAGAAAGTGTTAAGGGTTAGACTGCTTGTTTTGCCATTATAGCTGGAAAGCCGTGTGTACATATGAAGTGAAGATCGGATCCAGTTTCTTTTACACAGTTTCCTTCACACATTTAGGCACGGTTCACAAATAACATGAACAATTTAGGGATCATCTGATGCATGGTGTCGAACTCATTTGTTATGAGGGCTGGATCTGACATAGATGAGACCTTGTTGGGCCGGGCCATGTGTGTCGTAAAACGTAATGCCAGGTAGCGAAGATATAAACTTTATAAAAGTCACAGACAAACACAAAGATTTTTTAAATTTTAAATAAAACATGCTTAAAACACTAGCACTCTTGCAATATTTTGTCATTTTAACAGTCTCTGATAACTGACACCTTTTGCTCTGAATTATTGCATCAAAATGTCTGGTATGTGCTGTAGCAATCTTGAGTATGCTGTTCAGGTGTGTATCTGTAAGCTGCAAACCTACTTTTGATTTATTGACATTCATTACAGAAATGCTCAGTGTTCTGAGCCTAGGAACCAGGGGAAAACATGAAATGCCTGGGCATTGCAAACTTTTGTACACAAGTTGCTTCATGTGCTGGTCAGGATCATGAGAAGGCATCCTGACACAGACTGAGGGCCATGTGTTTTTCTACAAAACTATAGTCTTCCCCAGAGAAATAACTACAACTTCCTACAAAGGAAATGTGCTGGGTGAACTTGGTCTGGACACACACTCTCAGCCTAAGCCACCCTACTGGCTTGTTGTTATTCCTCCTCTAAAATAGTTCATATTGCTTTCTTACTGAGAAAGGTTGGATCATGAGGGCATGAACACAGTGAAAAGGGGGAGGAAACCCAGTTGCACCCAGGAGAGCCCTGGCATAAAAAGCCCAACAAAACACACACACATTGTAGCAAGGCACACAAAAGCTCATACCTTGAACAAACTTTGTTGGTCTTAAAGGTGCTTGGTATTTCTCCCATGCGATCGAAGCAGCCCAACATAAGAACATAAGAGAATCCAGTGTTGGATCACAGTGGCCAAAAATACCAGGTGCCATCAGGAGGTCCAGCAGTGGGGCCAGGACACTAGAAGCCCTCCCACTGTTGCCCCCCAAGCACCAAGAATACAGAGCATCACTTGCCCCAGACTGAGAGTTCCTATCTATACCTTGTGGCTAATAGCCACTGATGGACCTCTGCTCCATATGTTTATCCAATTCCCTCTTGAAGCCGTCCATGCCACCACCTCCTGTGGCAGTGAATTCCATGTGTTAATCATTCTTTGGGTGAAGAAGTACTTCCTTTTATCTGTTCTAACCCAACTGCTCAGCAATTTAATTGCAAATCAAGCTCTTCCTCGTTCCCTCCCTCCCTTCGGGGAGGAGCCTCAGCAAATGGAAGGAAAGAAAGGGTTCCCTTTGTCTCCTGCAGCCTGGCCAGGAAACAAACTGTGGCTGTTCCCTCCCTCCCCCTTGGAGGAGGAGGAGGGGGGGAGGCGCCTCAGCCAGTTCTTTACCAGACTTTCTCAATCACACAGGAGAGGCTTGCCTATCTCTCTCTCCTATGTGATTGGGAGAGACTGGAAAAGCAAGTTGTGATGTGGTGGCAGCAGCAGAACTGGAAAGGGAAGCAGGAAACAGCCAGCTCCTTGAGGGCTGGATTGGGGCAGTCTGAGGACCTGATCCAGCCCTCGGGCTGCATGTTTGACACCCTTGATCTGATGTAATACTTGCTCCCTCATTCCCTTGCACAAAGTAATCTAATTAAGGTCTTCTGCTCTCATGACAAACTTGTAATTTGTCCCATCCACAAACTATGTACTCGTCCCACAAATCAAAATTCCAAATTTTGGCTTAGTGCTGGTTTGTATGGAAGAGTCAGCAAACCATAACTTTTGGTTTGCATGTAATGCCAAACGATGGTTTCCTGCAAAAGTCTTTGATTGTATCAGCATGCATGACCATAAGGATCACACAGACTTGATCACATAGCAATGAACCATAATTTGTTATTGCATCTGAATAATACTTTACAGACTTGCTTATCTGAATAATTTAGTCCTGAGCACTTAATGTACCTTTTTGACTGTAGTGGAAATTCATCAGACATCTGTCAGCTTTGAAACACATACTTGGGTGATCCTTCCTCTGTGACATGTATATATTCGATTGTCAAATGTACACCCTGCCCTTCTGCTTTAAAAATATTCAGGGCAATTTACAAAAAAGCAACAATTGCAACAAAATAAGCATATATAAAAATAATAAAATTGCTCATAACGATGGACAATGGAGAATTAATTCAGGCCAAAAAAAAAAAGAATTTGGTGAAGGAAAATAATATCCAGATAATAGGGAAAAAATAGCTAAATGGGGATATACGAATTAAAATTAGCCAGAGGTAGTTTTACTGCTGACCATAGTTCTTCATAGGGAGAAATTCTGTGAAGTCAGGAAGTCATTAGTTTTTGGGCAAAGGGGAAATTAACCAGTGTAACGGAATTTATAAATGAAGCCTTACTTGGGACATCTGAGATTAACTAAAGAATTCAAAGGAAGGATTGTGTATGTATGGGCTTGTTTATTAACTTATTTATTAAACATTTATACCCAGCCTTTCCTCTTGGTTCAAGGCAGCGTTAAATAATAGTTAAAGTGTCCCCAGCGAAAACCAAAGAAGCAGCCTTTCTTTCAGTATTTGCAACTGAAGAGCTTTGTGGTGCAAAAATGTATGCGCTTTCATCCAAGGAAGCAGACAGATTTTGAGAATCTGTTACTAAAGGAAAGCAAAGGAACAGGTTTACTGTCTAAAATACACAAAATATTATTTATTTTAGAGCTCAGGGATCTTGCTTATAACATGAATGGGAAATGGGCCTTCGGGTGAGTAGGCCAGAAAAGCAGTGTATCGAACCAAATTAATGTTTCATGGACCTTGGGTTTAAACGGAACACATAGAGGATTATCTATAGATGGCATTATATGCCAAACAGAATGTGGAAAATGAATTAAAATGTTCCTAATATTTGCTGTAGCTATGAGAGAATGCTGGGCACTTTCACTCGTGTCAGGAGAATGGGTGAAAACACATTAAGTTACTGAAGAAGAGATACCTTTACTGTTCTGTTAATCATAGAGAACAGAATTTCTGTGGATCTAGTATTAGCCCTTTGCAGGTTATCTTAAACAAGGGGTAAAAAGGGACACAGATTTTTTAGTTAGGTTTAATATTGTAAATGCTAACAGATGTAATCATTTTTCATTTAAAGATCGTAAAATGATAATAACAATCTAGATCAACACAAAGCAGCAATGACCAGAAAACAGTCTCGCCTCATGTTAGGTCAGCATGTAAAGAAGGCAGGGGTCATTTCATAGAAAAAGAGCTAGGGGAACTCATTAGCATAACTCATTAGCATATGCCACACCCCCTGACATCACCGGAAGTGTGTCATAAGGCCACACACCCCGCCCCCAACGGTCCCAGCCGCCGCCGCCGGCCTTGCAGCTCCACTGCTGAGCCCCATGAGGGACCCAACGGTGGACCTGCAAGGCCGGCGGGAGTGCAAGGAAGCCCCGCGAAGGCCCTCCCTGGCCCCAGGCAGGCAGGGGTGGGGAGAGGCAGGGAGGGAGCAACTTACCCTCCCTCTTTTCCTGCCTCCTCCTGGCTGAATGAGGGCCGGAAGCGGGGTGGTCGGAAGCAGGGGGCAGGGCTTCGTCATGTGCCCCACCCCCGGTACCTCACCCGGGGGAACTGCGATCCCCCGCGATCCCCCCCCGAAATGACCTCTGAAAGAAGGACACCACAGAGGATCTCAGACTATGGCCGCAGGCAGTCTCTCTCAAATACCCGAGCCTAAGACTGTTAAGGCTTTAAAAGTCAACATAAGGTGTTGGGCAAATGCTCAGCCAACATAATTGCTGCATCAGGGAGAGAAATGCTGCTAGGAACCATATCCTTTGGCTCTGCTCCATCTTGGTTTAGTGCATATTTCAAAACCGCCTCTCACCTTATGAGCCACGTAGGACATGACGATCTGCAAACCAGCATCTCCTTGTGGTCCCCGGCCCCAGAGATGTCCATCTTGCTTCATCGAGGGCTAGGGCGTGACCTGGTGGAATGAGCTCCCGTATGAGATCAGGGCCCTGCGGGACCTTTCACAGTTCCGCAGGGCCTGCAAGATGGAGCTCTCCCGCCAGGCTTTTAGCGGAGGCAGCGAGTGTAAACACCTTATGGGGCCTCCCCTCCAGTGACCCAGATCTGAGTCACCATCTGGAACCCCACCTTGTAGTAGATCTCACTTGCTGAGGCTCTGGTTAGGAGTACTGGAAAGCATAGTTTGTATTTTAATTTTGATTTATTTTAATTGGTTTTAACTGTTATTTGCATATTTGTGTGATTGTTGACTTGGTGTGATGGAACCCACCCTGAGCCTGCTATGTGGGGAGGGCGGGATATAAATAAAATAAATTATCCTTGCAGCAAGTCCCAGCTGATTCCCTGCCGGGGGTTTCCTTCTGCAGAATGTAGGTGTCTGGGTGGGATAGTTGGAATGACCCTGCTTTTTTCTTACTGTCAGGAAGATCCATGTTTGCAAGAAGAGAGTCACTCTCTCGGTCTGCAGAGCTCACAGGAGTGTGGTTAGCTGCAGGGAACCGATAGGGCAGACAGTGCTGGGTGCTGTGTAGCCTTTGTTCCTTTCCGAGTTCTGAGGGTGAGTGAGGTCAGGGTGACATCAGGGAGGTGTGTCAGCATTACTATGTGTTGGTTGACTGCTTCCATACCTGGCTGACATAGGGCTGTTGTTAGCATGCCGCTCTGCTAACCGTGGGTGGTGTTCCTGCAGACTCCAGTGCCGTTGGTGTGCCCGCAGTTCCTTGGAGTTAGGCTGTGGTCCCCCAGCAACTTTCCAGCCACCGGCCCGATGAAAAGAAAAGAAAAAGGCACCTTTGAAAGAGTTCTCCTTTTCGCCCGATGCTGCTGGCTAGCTGGGCGCGCTCCCCGGCGCCGGGGGCTCCCTCCCTCCCTCCTAACGCCACAGCTTCGGGGACTCCTGGGGCGGATGCCGAAGCCCGCTCGCCTGACAGCCCGCCCCCCAGCTTCCTCCCCCAGAAACTTTCAACGCCGCCTCCATGCCGGGGGACGGTGGGCAGGACTTTTCTCCAAGCCGTAAGGTTTTTAAAAAAACAACACACACACACAGAACGGTCAGACGGCCCTAATCGCAATCATTGTGAAAGATGGCTGTCCAGATGGGCGAAATCGCACATTCAAAGCTCAAGTGCCAGGAAAATACTTGATTTTCCCAGGGGCAGGAAAACCCGGGAGCATTGTGGGAGTGAGCCCGCTTCGGCGCGGGAGGCGGGTTCACCTGTCTGATCAGCGAACTTAAATGCGGGAGGGGACAGCAGCAAAACCCGATCAAAAGAACCTATCAAAAGGATTCTTAGATACGTCTTCACGCTTGCCAGGTTGAGTGTTTTTCCAACTGCAGAGCTAAGTGGCCGTTTTGCTAAAAAACAGTATTCAAATAGATTATGTGATTGTGGATCAGGTGCAATAGAGACCTTAGATCATCTTTTGTTATTTTGTCACCAGTGGATCGGCCCCAGATCCCGTTGGATTACTCCTATTTTGCATAGACATCACCTCCCTATGGAACCTTGGGTGATAACCATACTGCTAGTGGATGAGGACCCCGAAACGACTCGCTTGGTGGCAAAATATCTATCGATAGTGCTATTTTTGCGGCTTTGAAATGCTGTAGGTAGTTTTATGTATACAAATGTTTAAAATCCTAAAACTAATTTTCATATTATCATGGGATTTTATAGAGTTTAAGGAAGTCTATAAAATGTTGTCTATTAATATTGTTTATGAGTATGTTTATTAGTTTTCATTGTAAAAATGTTTGGTCTAAATTATCTTGTAATTATATGTAATGTGTTTTATTTCTACATTTGTACATTTGGCTTAAGGCCTCTGGTCAATGTAGCTAATAAATAAAAGGAAAGGAGTTAGATTCCCCCCCCCCCCGCATTTCTTTTCTATGCAAGAAAAGTGTAGGATACCAACTAGTTACACCAGCGTCAGCAATGCACGGTTGTTCAGGGTTTAGGATGGAGCCGATAATTACCTGTAACAATTTTTTTGTTTAAAACAAAATGGGGAAAGCAAAGATTTCTGCTGAAAGTAATTGAGTTGATCGCAAACATAGCTGCTGTCCATAATTCCGTGTTCATGGTGATGCAGTTTAATCATTTGAATCTCTTTAGTGATATGGGTTTTGGAATGGATGTTGCTGGGTTTTTTTCCCCTTACATTGTTTTTGTGTTCATGCTTTTCAGATGTGCTTCTGTCTAGCGGGCATAGCATAATGTCAGTCCAGCTGCAGCTTTTGTTAGTCTCTTTTGGTCGTGCAGACTCACAAGGCATGACGCGATTAAGAGCTTCTAATCAAGCTAGCATGTAATTATAATTAGATGTTGTTTTGAATAGGCGTTAGAAGGGAGCTTGCATCATCTGATTCACAGACAAAGGATGGTTGTGCCAAGAGGTATTACGCATCATGTTGTTAATTAGAGTTTGCTATGTCTAGCTGGGAGTTCGGAGGGAAAACATTATTATTTATTAAAAATCACACTGAGGTTTTTTTTTTTAAAAAAACTTTACTTCTTGCGAGCTCAGAAGAAATCCTTGGAACACATGAGGATGTTGTGTTAGTTTGTAAATGGAAGGCATTTTACAGGAATGGTGAACTCTGCATCACAGACTCAGCATCTGGTATACTCAACAGGATTTGAGACACAAACATAGCATACGTTTGACCAAGGCCCCGGTCACATGGGCCAGATAATGCAGGGGGGAGGCATGGCTGTTCACCCCGGAGCAAAATAAAGCACAGTAGCCCGATCACACGGTCCCCCGAGTCTCTGTGCTTCGGCTGTTAGCTGGCGATCACACGGCGATGCTGCAGCATGGCAAAGAAGCGGCGCGGCGCGATCACACAAGCGTTTTGTGTTTGTGCGCATGCGCAGTTCCATGGAGCAGCACCGCTTTCAGTTTTGTGTTTGTGCGCATGCGCTTACGAAAAACATCCGTTTTGCGACGGGACGTGGACGGGCGCCGGATGCCACAGGATACTAGCGCTCCCACGATCAGACGCCTGCCTGTGCCGCACGTTTTCCGGATACTAATGCACTTTCCCTGGTACTTTTTCACTCTGCATCTTCGGCGGGACGCCACGGGTGCGGTACGCTTCCCAGATGTTGCGGTGTGATCGCGCCCCGAAAATCGGCCTGACATTCATGCCTTTCACGCGGAAAATTCTCCGTGTGACTGGGGCCCAAGTTGCCTATGCTGAATAATGGCTGTATGCTCTATGTCATCATGCTGAAAAATTTGATGCCGTAACAAAGGGCTGTCTGTATCCTTCAACTTACAGTGCTTCAAATGTGGGTACTGAGATGGAAATTTGGCCAGTTGGCTACTGTGTGGTAGGCTGGAGACTTGGCTTGGACGCTAAGCCTTGCTTCAGTTTGCACCCCTCTTTATAAATGGCGGATAGCTTCAGAGGGCAAGCAGACTCAGGGTGGGTTACATCATTTTAAATCTGTAAACCTGTAAAAGATCTACAGGAGCTGCGGTGGCTCAAGTAGTTAAGACGCTGAACTGCAGGCTGTGGAAGGTCAGTAGTTCAGCAGTTCGAGACCCAAATTGCCGCATGACGGAGTGAGCTCCCGTCTCTGGCCCCAGCTCCTGCCAACCTAGCAGTTCGAAAGCAAGAAATTGCAAGTAGATAAATAGGTACCACTTCGGTGGGAAGGTAACAGCGTTCCGTGCGCCTTGGTGTTGAGTCATGCCGGCCACATGACCACGGAAACATCTTCGGACAGTGCTAGATCTTTGGCTTGGAAACGGAGATGAGCACCGCAACCCTAGAGTCGGACTCGACTGGCTTTCGAGCAAGGGAACCTTTACCTTTTAAAAGATCTACGGGTATAGATTGCCTTGCCCTACTTATGTCTCTTACTTGCATCTTTTACTACTAAGGGTTTATATATTCCATTTTATTATTCTTAATTATCCTATAACAAATATATACAGTGTCCTAAAACAGGCCCCAAGTAGTGTCCATAACTGTTAAGTGAATGCAAGTGCAGTCTTACAGGATGAACACCCGAGACATTTTAATAGGCATGAAAGAAAAAACGAGCAGGCTGATTGAAGCCAAACATCCCCTGGGGTGGCACAGTTGCCGCAAAATAACTCCCAACAGGTTCTGGTTCAGAAAGCGCTTCTCATGTTTTGAATACCTGAGCGACAACCTGAAGTAAATGCTTTCTGAGCAAAGCACACCTAGGAATCCACAAGGCGGAAGCACTGTAATCGATAGCACAAACAGAATCTTCCTGGCAGTCAATGATACTTGGTTCTGCTCGTAAAGAGCCTTAAATACTGACCATGCACTGTCTGCAAGGGCATGGACAAAATGTCTTGATTAGCAAACGTGAGCTGTTTTTGAATGCACTGAATTCAAACCCCAAAGCCACTCTCTCTAGTAACAATGCCTCCTCCTATTACTACTACTGTTGCTAGTACCATTAGAGATTTAGAGACACCCATTAACCCCAGAAACAATTGTGAGGTCACCAGGGGTCATTTCGTAGAAAAAGAGGTGCAGGGGCTAACTGGAATGAACCCACCATGAAGAAGAAAAAAAGAGCCGGGAAAATGAATAACATCTAGCGAACACACCCGCTCAGATGCCTGGTAGGCATTCACTTCTCCCCTATACTATGTGGCCCTAGCTCCAGCCCTCACCTGGAGATTGGCAACAATGGTTCCCCATGAGGTTCCCCATGACTGGTTTGGAGGGTGGCGTCTATGGCATTGTACTTATCTGAGGTCCCACCCCTCCTCAAACCTCGCCCTCTTCAGGCTCCATCCCTCAAATCTCCAGGAATTTCCCATCTGGAGTTGGCAATCCTATCAGGACTGGCCCCAATGTGTTTTCTCCCAAAGGCCAAAGTAGGTGACAGGACCAAGCTTAGTTGCCTACCAACAGGCACTGAGGGGAAAGTAGGGTTGCCAGCTCTAAGGAGGGAAATTCCTGGAGTTTTGGGGGGTGGATTCAGGAGGGGGCAGCATTGGGGGGGGGGGGGCGGAAGAACTCAGCAGGTATAATGTCATAGGGTCTACCCTCCAAAGCAGCCATTTTCTCCATGATATAATACATGATATAATACATATGAACATTACTTGTGCAATGAAATAGGTGGTAAATAGGTTTGAACACTTTTGCTTTTGTATAAGCTTTGGCTTTATATAATTATGCGTAGTTAGCCTGTCTGGTTTCACTGCTTTGCTATTTTTTTCTAGAAACTGTTATTGAACTCCATGTGAATCGGGTAACTTTTCTATTGAAGTGCAGTTTTCCACACATCATCTAGTAAGGTTTTGTACCAAGTTTATTTTAAATTTTGTTGTACAATTACCTAAGATGTAAGTACTAATGTTCATATGTATTATATCATGTATAAGCTTATAGATTCTTGGTCAGAAGAAGACGCTTGTTGAAACGGCATCACATTCCGGAGACCACCGTCCCGCCGTCGTTGTTATCTTCTATCTTATGTAACTGGGTTTACAATTTGAATGTATTAGTATTACTTTTGTAATGTTCATATTTATAACATTATTGCTATTGTTAAAGAAACATTGAGCGCACTTTACACAGTTCCTGTGGCTCTATCTTTTCATGTCTACGGACTGTGACCATATTTGTCCTTGTTCCCTAGTTGCCAGCACTCAAGCCAAGTATAGACAGCTCGCATTACATTGTTTTTGGAACGCTGACATCACAAAAAGGATGCGTCCCACATTTTGTTTGCACAACTTGTTTTGTAGAGAAGTTGGTAGAATTTGGATTTTTGTTTGAGTAAAGAAGTTACCTTGGACAGATCTTTGAATTTCCAAGAACCTAGAAGAAACAGCACACTAATTTCTGTTTTGTTCACAGCCATGAGGGCTAGAAACACAAAACAGAGACATATGCTGTGATGGTAATGTGGTTAAAGCAGCACATATTTCTGCCTCCTCAGCCTCCTTGTTTGCTATTGCAGCTTCAACGGTTAAGGAAAGTACTTGTTTTTATGGCCTGTTGCCTTCTCCCCAGTATGCTCTCAATGATCTATGATCAATAATAGTAGGGGTGACTCTGAGTAACAGGATGATCAGTTTCTTACCATAGAATTGCCTATGGGCTGGTCTGCAGTATAATCTCTCAGGGCCAATTAGCACAATTGTTTGGTTTGTTCGTGTAACATTGTGGATGTGTGGTGAAGTCTCAGGAATTGTGGTGACCTCGATCTTGAACATTCTAACAAGCCCTAATTGTGGCTCACCACAGCCTGGTTGATTTTTTGAAGAGCAGGTTAAACCAGGAAGTGATGAGTCACACTCTCAGCACTGTTAGGAAGACATTTTAGAACATTCACACGGTGAATCACCATAGCACTAACATAATACCCTTAGTTATTTGAGGAATCCCAGATAAATCTAGAATTCCATTTTAAGCAGAATGCAGAGGTGACCTAAGGATGTATGAATACTCTCTGAAAAACTGGTGGTATTTCTGGAACTCTGGCCCCGGTCACACGGGCCAGATAACGCGGGGGGGGGGGAGGCGGGGCTTTTTGCACCACCACAATTAGAGCCACCATAACGCGATCCCACGTGTCGGCGGCATGCTATGTTCCTTCCCTCCACACCTGCGCATCAATGAGGGGCTGGAGGGAAAAGCCGCGGCTGGCGCGATCACACCGAGGGACTCCGGAGGCAGCCCGTGGCAAACCGGTTGCTAGTACCTCCGAGCAGGTAGTTTTTAATCCCGCATTTTCGGTGGTACGCCACAGGCTTGCCACAGGTGCGTTTCACTTCCCAGATGTTGCAGTGTGATCGCGCCCGGATAATCCGCCATGCACTCGTCGCTCTTCCTCGGCAAATCCTCCGTGTGAACGGGGCCTACGTTTGTTTTTGCCGAAGTGCCTCAAAATGCTTCAGCTGAGGAAGACTCACACATGTACTTTGTTTTTCATTTTAGGCAAAATTTCAGAGGCATCTTTTTGGCTTTCCTGAGGAGAAATGCTTTAACAAGCAAGAGTCTCCTTCCCTGTGGCGGGAGTGGCCAGTTTCCTTGATGCTGTTGGTTTGTCTGTAGCTCTGCTTCTAGGAGGACAGTTAAAGGGTTACCTTATTTACATCAGTTAGCCGAAGCAGAAATTATCGGGGTGAGACTAACACTGGGATGGCGTGTGGAATGTGAGAATCGTTGGAGACTTCCAACCACTTTAGGGAAGTCTCTTCTCCCAGCTGCATTCGGAGTCTGTTGCTTTTATAGTACGTGTTCCCAGTCCAAAGAAAACAGAGTAGACCCGGGACAAACTAATATTTACTAAGTCGCAAAGAATCATATTTTTGGCATTTGCCTGTGAGATATACAGAGTAGTCTAGTTCCCACTCCTCTTTTATTTTGACTCCTTTTTTGTGAAATGCAGCTATGTTTCTGAATATAATCATAAAGATATTTTTATAGTGAAGATCTTTCAGCAATGAGCAACCACTGTTTCCACAGTTACTTAGAAATGCTTGGCAGTTATGTATCTGCTACTAGACTCAGCCCAGGGCCTGTTGCAGATTTGGGGGGGGGGGCAGAAACTCTCCAGGCCCCATTCCCCCCCCTGCCTCTCACCAAACTCCCCCCCCCCCCCCCGAGCCCCCCCTCTTTTTTTCAACCCACCTGCTGACCCGGATGCCTGCATCACCCACATGCCCATTCCCTGACAATGCTAGGCAGTGTGTACGACTGGGGGCCTGGATGGCCGAGTACTTGCAAGCAAGTGGGTGGACAGCAGGAGAGTTGTGTGGCCAGGACCCATGGGTCCTGGCATCTGCTCCACTTCAGGGTAGGCTGACACCGGCCCTGCCTCAGCCCTTAGTTTTAGGCACTCTAAAAGATCAATGGCTCATTCTGTTGCTTTTCAAGAACCCAAGGTATCGTTGTGCAGTTCTGATGTTATCTTTTGCTAGTTCTGGGTATCTCCTGGGCAGTGTTTCCTCTAAGCTGAGTTAGTGTGAGCTAGCTCACAATTTTTCAGCCTCCGGCTCACACATTTTTCTCTTAGCTCAGGAAAGATGGCTCCAGAGCAAACTAATTTATGCAGCAGCCAAATTGCTCGCTCACAACTTTAATGCCAGCAGCTCACAAAGTAGAATTTTTGCTCACAAGACTCCACAGCTTAGAGGGAACATTGCTCCTGGGTCTTGCAAGATCCGAATGCTTCATGGGGAAGTACACAGGTTTCTGCAGTTGTGTTGTAATCAATGCTCCCTCTAAGCTGTGAGGTTTCTGCAGTTGTGTTGTAATCAATGCTCCCTCTAAGCGTGAGCAAAAATTCTACTTTATGAGCTACTGGCATTAAAGTTGTGAGCGAGCGATTTGGCCGCTGCATCAATTAGTTTGCTCTGGAGCCCATCCTTCCTGAGCGAGGACAAAAATATGTGAGCCGGAGGCTGAAAAACTGTGAGCTGGCTCACACTCACTCAGCTTAGAGGGAACGCTGGTTGTAATCCCAGATATCTACAAAGCAGCCTGGGTTTCCTTTGGTGACAGCTTCTGAGAATCCCTCCCTGACCAACTGTAGGCAGGGACTGCCTTAGCTGGACACTTGTCCTTCCACTTCTTCCTTGTCCGCGGCAGCACAGAGGGATCAGAGAAGCAAGACAGAAAGAGCTACCGTCTGTGTAATGTTCCTAAAACTGTAGCAAAGTGTAGGTGGGCTTCTGTGTAGGCTGAAGTTCTTTAATGCAACGGTACAGTATGGCTGCAAAGATATTCTTGAAAGTATGTGGGCAGCACCTATAGAACTCTCTGGGCCAGAGAAATGTTTTCCAGTGACAGAGGTTGGGACATGGGTTCCCTGCATGGCCCATAGTCTCCCCGTGACTAGTAATTTCAGAATATATTATGCAAAACAACAGCAATTATGCAAATTCACTCATCTTGCCTAATCCATGCAGGCTGCTGAACTACTCTTCTTGGTACAGAATGTAGATTCCCTGGGCTCAACATTTTGTTTTTTTCTTTGTAGTGCAGAGTTTACAAAGCCACGACCTGTAGTGAATTTTAGAATGACTAGCATAGTACGAGCTACTTGAGAGATGTGACGGACTGCACTTTAAAATCTCAGAAGTGGTGTGTAAACAGGTAATGGACTGTGAAGGGTTACTTCCTCACAGAGCCAGAGAGCTTTGAGTAACAGGCTGTTCCAAGAGATCTGATTGGTGAGCATCAGTTGAAAAGAGAAAGACTTGAGAGCTGAATGCTGAGGAGAAGGCAGTCTGTATTCAGCCCTGATGAAGGTCTAATGTTAACAGAACCTGAGTCTAGCCCTGATTGAGAAGGGTTTAGTACTGACAGGGTTTGTGTTTAGCCCTGACCGAGAGCAGTTTAACACAGACGAATAACTGGGGAGGTTGGCAGGAGAAGTGGGTAGATTGGTGAAGACTCCCATTCAGCCCAGAAAAGGGGATAGATCTTCTAGTGAGAGAAGAATTTCCATCCCCAGTTAAAAATGGAGAGATCCCTGGTCTGGTGTGTTTAGAAATTGTCTTTTAAATCCTGACAAGACAAGAAGAGTACTGGTATGTTTAGTGAAGGAGTCTGAGTCCTAGACAGAGTATCCCTGCCTTCTAGAAACCAAAAGAGTCAAATACACTGGAACAAAAGCCTCTCATCTTAAAGATTCTAAGTCACTGTGAAAAGCTTAAGAAACTCTCAGTTGCTTAAAACAAATGAACTGTAGTCTGTGCCCATATCGATATACCTCAGAAATTTTACCCCTGATTTCACCTGACCATCCCCCTCTATGTTGAATAAAATATGTAGGCTGCGGTCACACGGCCAGGAAAATGCGGGGGGGGAGCGTGGCTGTTTCCCCCGGGGAAAATCAAAGCGCGGTTGCACGATCAGACCTCCCATGGAGGTCCCGTGGAGGTTCCGTGGAGGTCCAGTAGTTATGGGGAGGTGCGGATCACACGGCAAAGAAGCAGGGCCTCGGGGCAAAGAAGCGGGGGCCGCGCGCCGAGGGAAGGCGAGGAGGGGGCTGCCAGAGACAGCCGGCCAAGCGGCGCTGGGGAGAAGAGGGGCCAGCTGCCGACTGGGTGGTGTGGCATCCTGTCGGGCACGGCGTTTTCCCCACCAGTGAGGCAGGCAAGGGGTGGGCAGTAGGTCTGGAAGGGCACCAGTCCGGGGAGCTGGCTGGTGGGGCGTGCGAAGAGGGCACAGCAGCATGGCCCAGCCCCCTCCGCCCTGACCGCCCCTCCGCCCAAGCAGACGTCCTACTCTGCCGCCCCCCCTCTTCTGGGCTTCATCTTCTGCCTTGCCCCCTTTCCCCCATCTGTCGCTCGCCGCCTCAAGCCATGCACTCGTTGGTGCTGTCTTCTGGCTGCTCTCCTCTTCTCTGCACAACGTATGTTGCTTTTTTTTTAATTAAACATCCGTTTGCGCATGCTCCGTTTGGTGCTTGTGCGCAATCGTGGAGACTCGGGAAAAAAAAAACCTTTTAGCTAGGGGACATGGGCGGGCGCTGGAACTTCCTCCGGAAACACGGTCATACGCCCGCCCTTGCCCCGCGGTTTCTGGAAACTAGTACCTCCACGGTACTAGTTTTTTACAGCGCTGCTTTGGCGTTTAGCCACGGGTTACCGACGGGAGCTCTACACTTGCCAGATGTTGCCCTGTGATCGCGCCAGGAAACTCCGCCTCTCTTCCGTCTCTGAAGCGTGGCTTATGCTCCGTGTGACCGCAGCCTTTGTTATTTTTGAACTTTTAAAAGCCTTGAGTGCCATTTCAGTGATATAAGTTAAAGGGGGGATCTTGACCCTTCCCTTGGGTTCCTGGGCCGTGCCGGGAGCAAACTTTTATACAGGGTGACAGGGTAGAACAGCCATCATTCTTCAGAAAGGATGGAAATCAATAAATAGAGCTGCTCAGTCAGAACGGGAGAGAAAAATGGAGGGGAAATCTTGCCTCTGAGGGAGGGAAGTGGGCGAGGTCATCGAAAGAAACATGATCAATAACATTCAGATAAAGGAAGGACTTGGCGAATTCATAGCTTAGCTCAGTACTTTGCTGAGTTTGTATATTTTCAGCAAATGATTAATAAATATAATAACAACAATAATAAATAATAGATAATAAAAGTAAAAATGAGGTGATGGGTTGGATCCAGAGCCTCCATAAACAGAGCGGGTTTACGGAGGAGTTTTTTTTACCAGTGTCCTTTTTCTGCAGCCCCTCCCCCCCCCCCCCCCCCGTGCCATTGCTGCTGTTGAAAGGAGGGAACCTGTCCTCCTGAATGACAGTGCAAGAGTGAGGGAGAGCGGTTTCTCCCCACCTTCTTGCTGCAGCCCTCCATGCAGCATGGCCTGCTGTGCTTGAGTGTCTACCCAACCCTCAGCAGTGACATTTCAAGGGGAATCAAAGAGAGCATTGGATCTAAACCCATATCCAGCGTGATGCACTTTAAAAATCTGTGTATTTTTGCCAGAGAACCAAATGGCTGCAAATCTAGCACACCGTTATGTGTCTAAGTCCTGTAGAAGTGATTGGTCATAAGTGTGCTCAGCTGTACTGGACCACATCCAGTGGCTGTCTTCATTAGCAGAATTGAGTAGCAGAACTGCATGGTGTACAACTGTTGTTCCACAGAACTGGGGGGGGGGGATCTTTCTTTGAAGTGTTTTAGTCAGCTCAGAGCTTGTAGTCTTGACATGATGCAATGGTGAGTCACATTCAGAAGATAGCTATTGCATTGGCTTTAGTTTTTATTTTAGCTTTTAAGTTAGTGTTTTTCATTCCGTAGCATCTATTTCAGTTCTAAGGGCCAGAGTATTCCACTGTGTGGGCCAGATTTGTTGAGCGGGTCAAAGGCTAGGTACCCAGTTCTAAATCACTTTTAGGAGAATACCAAACTAAAGAACAAATTGTAGATTCCTTTGAAGTGCTCAGACCAAAAGTACAAGGATTTCACAATAATTTATCAATCCTTCTTTCATGTATAATCAAAAGCATGTGTGCCATTCTCTGGAATGACTAACTGGCCGTGTTAAATTTAGAGCAACATTAACATACCTCCTTTCTGACTTGTTTTTTTAGGCTGCTAGTTGCTCTTATTTAAGTCACCTAAAACAGCAGGTGTCCTTTATGCCATTCCTAACCCACTATTTTTACATCACTGTTTCTATTTTGAATGAAATCTTAAAAGTAACATACATCCTTTACCATACATGTAAAAAGAATCGAAAGAGGAATATAAATGTGTTGCATTCTGGTTTCCCATGTGAATTGCAATTTTAAAAACAAAAACATCAAGACCTAAATGAAGGGACAGAATTCTGTTATGGGTTGTTAACACTGAAGCCCTTTGTTTCAGTAGATTTGAATGTGGCTTGTAATGCGTCTTAAGCTTGAGTTAGAAGCAGTGTTCCCTCTAAGCTTAGTGTGAGCCAGCTCACAGTTTGTTAGCCTCCGGCTCACATCATTTTTGTCTTAGCTCAGGAAGGATGGGCTCCAGAGCAAACTAATTGATGCAGTAACCAAATCTTTAATGCCAGTAGCTCACAAACTAGAATTTTTGCTCACGAGACTCCACAGTTTAGAGGGAACATTGGTTAGAAGACCAGCTTTTGTATTTGTCTTCAACAGATCTGAAATAATTTGTTATCATCTCACATTTCTGTGCAAAGCTATGTAGATATTTTGTTCTTTCCTATAATATTTTGATGACTGAATCGCCTTTGCCACACTTATGAGAAAAGATTTTGAAGCAGTGTCATAATTCACTGAACATTATTTGAAGGGAGGCAATTTGTCTATCTTTCGTCTCATATATGTTCTAAAGATCCTGCTTTGTAAAAGATTAATCAGAACATGGAACACGTCCAGTGATTACTGCAGAACTTAATCTTTCTGAGGCTTTCCCCACACAGAACTTTAATTGGAATGGGAGCTTCTTCTCTGTAGTATTGATGAATATGTTCTAGGCCTCTTGTGTTGGCCCTTCGTACCTGATCATCAACGGCTGAGTTCAGACTGGCAGTTTGAAGCGGGAGGGAGTCGTGGCTAAAAAAGAGCTGGAACAAACTCTTCCGGATTTTCCCGTTCACACTGCAGCGACGGAGCATACCGGGAGGAGGCACAAGGGAGCATTCGCACTGTTGGCCTGGAGGCACAGCTTTAAGGCACGGCTTTCTTTTTTCGTAATCTGTAGATATGCGCTTATGCGCATGAGTGCTCATGCGTGTAAGAAAAAATGTGACTTTTGGCATTCACACTTTGTTGGTGCGGGATGGACATGGGATAATCGCGCTTTCCAGGGTCTGCTACCACTTTCACTTTCTTTTAAACTCAGGAGTGAAGCATTGCAAGATGGGTTGAATATGGGTGGGGAACGCCTGACAGATGTGCCTGTGTGAACGGCCCCTTTAATCTGGTTGTGGAACGTTTCTGAAACGTGCGTATATCGGGGCAAACTGCCAGTCTGAACTCGGCCAACCTCTCTCCCAGCTCTGATAGGTTCTAGGCTGTATACGATGAAGAGTTCCATTACTTTGCATGTTCCAGCATACTTAGCATAGATAGATCCAGGTGGGCAGCTGTCTTGGACTAAAGCAATAGAACAAAGTTAGAGTCCAGTGACACCTATAAGACCAACAAAGTTTTATTCAAAGTTGTGAGCTTTCACGTGCACGCACTCTTCCTCAAATACTTCCATTTCAATGTATCTGAAGAAGTGTGCGCGCGCATGAAGGCTCATACCTTGAATAAAACTTTGCCACTGGACTCTATGCTTAGCATGGAGTCACATATCATGCGAATGCACTCATATTCCTGCTTCAGTACTCACCAGTTGGAATACTCTGCACAAAATCGGATGGGTAACAGGTGATCAGATTTTTGCAGTACAATCATCCCAATTCATGTACCACAGTCAACGTTTTCTTTTTTCTTTTTTTTCGTCTAGCTGCTATCTTTAATTCATTCATCATTTTATAATCCTCCTCTATCTTTTGATCTGGTGGGCGGTAACAAACTCCCAGTGTTAAGCTACCTTTTGGGCTCACTATTTCTTTTTTTTTTAATTTAAAATTTTCATTTTATTGTTTTGTCATAAAATAGGTTACATAAAAATTGATTATACCAACAGTAAGAACAATCAAATAACAAAGTAAGTAACATCAAGAGTCTGAAAAAGTACAGGTTTTGGTCAAAATAGGAGAGTATAAACTCCTCTCTGTTATCTTATCAATATTATACATTTCGTCAAAATATATTCCTGTGCGTGATTGCTAAGCATCGTTTTCTCACACAGTTTGGATAGCAAAAATGGATCATCGATGTTCCCATGAATGAGTTTCAGGCAAGCACAAATCCCGTTTGATTAATTATATCTGGTAAGGAAACTCAAAAGAGCAGCTTAGTTCCCTTTCTTTTGTACTTTCTTTATGCGTATCTTAGATGTACTGGAAGAGACAGGTTTGCACACTGATCAATCAATGCTGAACGTTGCAGTCTCTTTGAAAGACTCTTGCAAGTATGGTGTTAACAAATGCTGCTGTATTAAGTGTAACACTACACAATTCTGCACTGTACTCAAGGCTAATTAGTATTTTTTTTTCTAATTTTCCTTTCAGGGTTTTGAAGATCCAAAAGACAAGTAAGGAAAAAAAAAACTTTATTTCTTTTTAATGCAATGTGAAGTTTACCCTTCTGAAAAATATGGTATTGCATTCTAATTTTTATGCTCCTAAATTCACATGTACCCATTAAATGTTTATTAGGTTTCAGACCACACTGCATGCATAAAAGTCCATATGACAAACACATGCACCCTTAAATCCTATGATCCTTCCACTTGTTCCTTAATATAGCTCATTTTTTTTTTCAAAATTTATATCCTACTCTATTTTTTAAAATTACATTTTCATTTCATTTCCCTTCTGTCAAGGCGCTTAGGGTGCTATGTGCGGTCCTTCCTCTCTCCCAGTTTCTTATGGACAATCCGAACAATCAAGCAGAGGTCATTTCAGGGGGGAACGCGGGGGATCACAGTTCCCCCGGGTGAGGTACGGGGGGCGGGGCACATGACGAAGCCCCGCCCCCTGCTTCCGGCCGCCCCGCTTCCGGCCCTCATTCAGCAAGGAGGAGGCAGGAGAAGAAGGAGGGTAAGTTGCTTCCTCCCTGCCTCTCCCCACCCCTGCCTGCTTGGGGCCAGGGAGGGCCTTCGCGGGGCTTCCTTGCACTCCCGCCGGCCTTGCAGGTCCACCGCCGGACCCCTCATGGGGCTCGGCAGTGGAGTTGCAAGGCCGGTGGCGGCGGCCGAGACCGTTGGGGGCAGTGTGTATGGCCTTGTGACAAACTTCCGGTGATGTAAGGGGGTGTGGCCTTATGATACACTTCCGGTGATGTCAGGGGGTGTGGCATATGCTAATGAGTTATGCTAATGAGTTCCCCTAGCTCTTTTTCTACGAAACGACCCCTGCAATCAAGTCAC
Organism: Gekko japonicus; assembly: GCF_001447785.1. Taxonomy (NCBI): domain Eukaryota; kingdom Metazoa; phylum Chordata; class Lepidosauria; order Squamata; family Gekkonidae; genus Gekko; species Gekko japonicus. The sequence continues at coordinate 242,842 of NW_015168667.1, read as the reverse complement.
ATTAAGAAAAAGACAGCAGAAACAACATGGTCTCCATGGGGCTCCAGGATTCCTCAGGCAGAGTTTCCTCTTTTTTCCCCTGGTCAACACCCGGTGGCTTGGCCACTGCCTACCAGGCTTCTGTTTCTCTGAAGGAAAGGAAATGAACTGCTGAAACTTTGACTGAGGCAAATTTTCTGTAGCTGGCATTTTGCCATTGATAGGCAGCAACACCGTCTGAAGACCTCTGAATGGTCAACATTTTAAAACAAAGATAGTTGTGGTTGGAAGAAAAACCTACAATGTTGTTGTATGAAAATGAATACAACCAAATGGGAAAGTACCGGAGAAAATAAAAGAAGGAGAGGGGAAGTAGAGGAAGATGTCGACAGAGAACAATGATAGTGACTTTAGCAGAACCATGATGGAGAAAACATTACTTGAATGTAGGCCTTTATAGGTCATACTAGACCCTGGAAAATCCATGACGTTTAAAAAATGTGAACTGAAACCATGTTACATTTAGGGTTGCCAGCCTCCAGGTGGGGCCTGGAGATCTCCCGCTTTCACAACTGATCTCCAGCTGATAGAGATCAGCCCCCCTGGAGAAAATGGCTGCTTTGAAGGGTGGACTCTGTGGCATTGTACCATGCTGAGGCCCCTCCCCTCCCCAAGCCCCGCCCTCTCCTGGCTCCACCCCCAAAGTCTCCAGGTATTTTCCAACTCAGACCTGGCAACCCTAGTTGCATGGGCCCGATTTGGATCAAGGTTGCACAGGGGGAGGATAGGTGGGTGTCCCTCCACCCCATGGTTTTGCCAGTTGAATGCTGTAACCCCCTTTCCTTTTATTTTTCCTCAAAGGAAAAAATATAGGATACTTAACTTTTTTTTTGTTCAAGAGCTAGCAGTGGCACAGGGAGAACATAAGAACATAAGAGATGCCAATGTTGGATCAGGCCAAAGGCCCATCCAGTCCAACACTCTGTATCACAATGTCACCCCTCAGTCGTCTTTTCTCCAAGCTAAAGAGCCCTAAGCGCTTTAACCTTTCCTCATAGGGAAAGTGTTCCAACCCTTTTATCATTCGAGTTGCTCTTTTCTGCACTTTTTCCAAAGCTATAATATCCTTTTTAAGGTGTGGTGACCAGAATTGCACACAGTATTCCAGATGAGGTCGCACCATTGATTTATATAGCGGCATTATGATATTGGCTGATCTGTTTACAATACCCTTCCTAATAATCCCCAGCATAGCATTGGCCTTCTTTATTGCAGTCACACACTGTCTCGACATTTTCAGTGAGTTATCCACTACAACTCCAAGATCTCTCTCTTGCTCAGTCTCTGCCAGTTCAGACCCCATCAATGTGTATTTATATTTAGGATTTTTGGCTCCAATGTGCATCACCTTGCACTTGGCCACATTGAACCCCATTTGCCATGTTGACGCCCACTCGCCCATCCTTGACAGATCCCCTTGGAGTGCCTCACAATCCTCACTGGTTTTCACCACCCTGAACAACTTTGTATCATCCGCAAATTTAGCCACTTCACTGCTTACTCCCAACTCCAAATCATTAATGAACAAGTTAAAAAGCAGTGGACCAAGTACTGATCCCTGTGGTACCCCACTGCTTACACCCCTCCACTGGGAGAACTGCCCATTTATACTCACTCTCTGTTTTCTATGAATTAGCCAGTTTTTGATCCATAAAAGGACTTGTCCTTCTATCCCATGATTTTTGAGCTTACTTAGGAGCCTTTGATGAGGAACTTTATCAAAAGCTTTCTGGAAGTCAAGGTAAATAATATCTATTGGATCCCCCTTGTCCACATGTTTGTTCACCCCCTCAAAGAACATTAACAGGTTAGTGAGACAAGATCTTCCCTTACAGAACCCATGTTGAGTCTGCCTCAATAGGTTTTGTTCATCTATGTGCCTACTAATTCTTTCCTTAATAATGGTTTCCACCAATTTACCCGGTATCGATGTCAGACTGACTGGCCTGTAATTTCCCGGATCTCCTCTGGAACCCTTTTTAAAGATGGGAGTGACATTAGCTACCTTCCAATCCTCAGGAATGGAGGCAGATTTTAAGGAAAGATTACATATCTTTGTCAGGAGATCTACAAGTTCACATTTGAGTTCTTTCAGAACTCTCGGATGTATGCCATCTGGGCCTGGTGATTTATCAGTTTTTAAGTTGTCTATCAGTTTTAGGACCTCCTCTCTCGTCACCTCAATCTGACTCAGGTCTTTCAACACCCCTCCCGAACTCAGCGGCTCTGGAGTGGGCAAGCACCTCTCATCTTCCACAGTGAAGACGGAGGCAAAAAATGCATTTAGCTTCTCAGCCATTTCCCTATCATCCTTCAGTACTCCTTTTACCCCTTGGTCATCCAAGGGCCCCGTTCACACGAAAGGTTTTGGGCCGGGAGAGGGACGGATCGGGGGCGCAACAAACGGGCGCAATCCCACCATAACATCTGGGAAACGTTGCACAACCGTCCCCGATCCGGCCCTTTCGGCCCCAAACCCACATCTAAACCTTCTGCCAGCGCATACCTGGCTCCTGGCCGAACTGCGCACGCGCACGCATCCGCATCCGGCTGCCTCGGTCTCCTGACCATGGCTTCCTCCCTGGCATCTGATCATGCCGGGGAGCAACGGCGCACGGCTCATAGGATCCGTGGGATCCCGCCGCGGCGTGTCTATTTTGGTGCAGCTTTAAAAAGCCGCACTTTGCCGGTGTCCCCCCCCCCCCGTGTGGCAGGGGCCTTTAACTTGCTAAAGAGCACAGGAGAGAGGCAGTTAGCACACATTCTTCATACAGCCTTGATCTGAATCTAGCCCTATATAGTTTTATCAGCATTTTAAAATGTGGGGGAGGGGGGGATCTGACCCCCTAGCATTTTGTCTGTTTCAACCCTATAAAGGATCCTTGCCCTGCTGCCTTTATCAAAGGGCTTTGTATACTGTTCATAATAATAGAAAGCTAGTGGGTTTTAAGACATAGGAGGTGACTTTGTGTTCAAATGCCTGCTCAATCACTATGGTCTCAGGGTGACTGGGGATAGATCACGCCCTCTCGCCCTGTTCACAAGTTACAGTGAACACAATCTGTATACACTTGATTTTTCTTTATATGTGGATTGAGTAATTCTCATTTTACTTTCAATGGATATACAACTGAATGTGTGTTTTATCACATTTATCCAGGTACTGGTCCGCAGTTTCATTTTTAAGTGAACATGCATGGTCTATTTCTTACAAACAGATGTACGCATGCAGGGGTCATTTCGTAGAAAAAGAGCTAGGGGAACTCATTAGCATAACTCATTAGCATATGCCACACCCCCTGACATCACCGGAAGTGTGTCATAAGGCCACACACCCCGGCCGCCACCGCCGGCCTTGCAGCTCCACTGCCGAGCCCCATGAGGGGACCGGCGGTGGACCTGCAAGGCCGGCGGGAGTGCAAGGAAGCCCCACGAAGGCCCTCCCTGGCCTCAGGCAGGCAAGGGTGGGGAGAGGCAAGGAGGAAGCAACTTACCCTCCCTGTTCTCCTGCCTCCTCCTGGCTGAATGAGGGCCGGAAGCGGGGTGGCCGAAAGCAGGGGGCGAGGCTTCGTCATGTGCCCCGCCCCCCATACCTCACCCGGGGGAACTGCGATCCCCCTTGATCCCCCCCGAAATGACCTCTGACTTCTGGGGTTGCAGAAAAGGGAGCTGTCTCACCTGGGAACATAACATTGGTCACAATGTAAGTTGAGCTTGCAGCCAGCAAGTTGCTACTGTGTAAACACTGACCTTGAAGTGGGGAAAGGGGGAGAGCAGTATCTGAAGCACTGATTACCAGGTTACCACCATTTGTAGTTGTGGCTACAAGCAGAAACAGGAACAGTACAGAAGCATAAGGAAAGTGCATTCCTATCTTGCCTATCCATTACCTCCCACTGATGTCAGAGAACATGTCTACACCACAGATTTGGGCCCATCTAGCTGTAATGGGCGTGTCACTTTGGGGATGAAAAAATGTAGGTGGGAGGCAGGCTCTCCTCCTAACCCACACTGCAGCAATCCAACCAGAACTGGACGCCTGCAGCAAAGTTTCAAGGAGTTCCTGGCTGGGAACTCACTTTTCACAATGGCTGGTCATCTCTAGGTGAAATCTGGGAATGCCCATCATGATCAGAGCCAATACTAACACACCTAAAATTAAAATCAGGATGCTTCAGAAATGCCCACTGCTAGGGTTGCCAAGTGTATCTTCGCCGAGAGCAGGAGGCTCCCGGCCGACGTCTTGTGCGCGCACGCGCTTTGTGCACGCACGCCACACGCACGTCACCCGGAAGTGACGGGAGGATGCCAGGCACGCTGGGGGCAGGGCCACACCCATACAAGGGAAAACCATAGAGTTTTCCCTTGTATGGCCGTGGCCCCGTCCCCGGCGTGCCCGCGTCAATTCCGGGTGACGCACATGTCGGGGTGGAGTTCCCCCGGGGCCCGCCGGCGGCGCCAGGGAACGGGCCTCTGGGGCAGGGGTTTCCCCGCCCCCCGGGGGGACTTGGGATCCCTACCCACTGCTAATGCTCAGAACCTTTTTCAAAGTGTGAGTTCATAATTCATGTATTTTATTTTCAACTTGTTCCTTCCAAGAAATGTTTGTGATAAAACATTCCCTTCTTTCATTATTCTTAATTTTATCCTGTTTTCATAAGACTAAAAGCTAAATTACTGTAGTAAAAACCATAATAAGTTTAATTAGGAAATATTTTCCAGGAAATATGCCCTCCTTTTGCCAATTTATACAACAGCCATTTTAAAAGAATAATTGTCTCAAAAAGTCTGAGTTTATACTGCCATAAATTACTAATCGTCCTTAGTGTTCAAAGGCTATTACTTTTTCACTTTATTGTGAAATGAATTTTTCTTGTTGCTTTTATTCAAAAATAGTTTCTATTTCATGTCCCTTGTCTAATAAAAACAATATACACATACTCCAAACTCCATACTTCCTCAGAAAATGGCAGTGCCTGGCAATATATCACTTCTGTGTAAATGTATTTCATCCAGATTTATGGACAATAAATCTGACTCTAATATTTACCTCAGATCTAATGCCTGATTGCTGCTGACTGTAAGCATGTACCCCAGCTAGATTAGTAATAGCATCTCAGGAATTTCGGAGACCAGTTACATAAGAGGGAAGTGGGGTCGAAAGAGAGAGCATCAAATTTATCACCAGTATTGTTTACTAATTAAGAATATTTGTTAAAGTAGCATTTTTATTGCACAGATGCCAGAAGAGACTAAGTGAATTTTATTTAGCTGTGGGAATCTGAGATGAATAATTCAAGATCTAGGCTTTGCAGTTGTTTCTTGCCATTTATTACAACATCATGGGGTTTGTGCTAAATTAGAACCTCCACAAGATGGAGGTAAAATGTCCTTGGAGGCTCCACAAAGGATGTGAGGTCAAATGTTTTCAATTTTGTTTCATAGGAGGTGGAGACTTTTTAATCGCTCACCAGCAAGTCAGTGTATACACACCCATATTTTATCGCTATCTTTTCTGCCTACAGATTTCTTGCAAATACATGAAAATTTTAAGATGAAATTTTTGTTTTTTAATTAATTTTTTCTCTGAAGCCAAGTTCAATTGTTAATTGTTTTATGTCATTAAGAAATCACCATTAGATTATTCTGCTATTTCAGTTATGTATGGTGAATGAAATCATTTGACTGTGCCTTTCTGGGATGCTAACTAGATTTTTTTTTTTCTTGCCATGTGTGTGGTAAATTATAGTGGTGTAATACATTTGGTTTTCTTATTTGCCTCTGTTCCAAGCCATGGCACATAGACTCTTCATCCTATTTGAAAGATCAAGAGTATAGTTTTCTGAGCAAAACCCGGACATGAGCACTGTTCACTGGCATTAGGTACTAAAGTGAAATTGGATTATTGAGTTTGGGGTCATGGAAGCTTGGTTTATTGAAGCTTCACTCCAGTGTAGGTCTTTTGTTCCTAGGGTTGCCAAGTCTGTTTTACCTTGCGGCAGGGGCTCCCGATTGGCGTCCCGATGTGACGTGATGATGCTGGGCATGCTGGGAAAACATAGAGTTTTCCCCTCAAACATAGAGTTTTCCCCTCAAATGGCTGTGGCCCCGCCCCCAGCATGCCCGGCGTCATCACGTCACATCCGGCTAATGTGCATGCCGGGGTGGGGTTTCCCCCAGGGCCCGATTCCGTGGCAGTGGAAATCGGGCCTCCAAAGCGGGGGATTATCTGCCCCCCGGGGGGACTTGGCAGCCCTATTTGTTCCACGGGATAAAATTACAAGACACAGGGACAAGGACATTATTTATTATCAGATGGGCACATATGCTATTGACTTGAAGTTATGAATAAGTAGTGCGATACGGTTCAGTAGAAATGTTTATTTTGTTCAACAAGCTGGCAAAGGACACCAAGCCAGTATACATTTACTATCATCTGTAGATCGCTGTACAAAAGTAGACTACGTTGCTAGCCAAATGGCTTTCTACGTATCATACATTTGCTAATGACTAATAACGTGAAGTCTACTATACTGCATAGCTCAGTGGCAGAGCATTTGCTTTTCATCCAGAAGGTCACAAGTTCAGTTCCCAGCATCTCTGCTTAAAAAAATCAATTAGCAGATGGTATGAAAAATGTCTGAGGCCCTGGAGATCTGCTGCCAGTCAGAGTAGATAATGCTGACCAATGGATTGCTTCAGCATAAGGCGGCTTCATGTGTGTGTGTTCAAACCTAAATGGCCTTTTTCTCTGACTCATTGGTGTCTGTGTTAAAGGGTTATCGAGAACAGATAACACTTGGGAAAATCCCTCAGAATTCTAAATCCGTCGCTTCAGAAGAAATGAGTGGTTCAGATCATCAGTAGACTAGACAGGAATAGCATTTCCCCCTTAAGACCGTCAATTCAAACCTGCGCCTGTGATACCAAAAGCGATGGACAGATTACCTTTTCAGTGGCAAGTCAGAGAAAATTATTTTGGTTTTCGTACTCTGTCCAACCTGACCAGTCTCTGTTTTACAATATTGTCCTAGGAATATCCAGGAAAGCATGAATCCAGAAGATGAGGTGGATGAGTTTTTAGGCCGTGCTATTGACGCCAGAAGCATAGACCGGTTACGTTCTGAACATGTTCGCAAATTCCTCTTAACATTCAGGGAGCTTGACTTGGAGAAGAAGGTAATTTTCATTAAGAAGTGTAAGTGTGAAGAAGATCACTTAGATACTGTGAGTCAAATTATACACAATGGCAGCAAATTCATGGGTTGGCTCCTACAATGGTATAAGTAAAAAGAGCTCATGGAAGCCTTCTGCCTTTACCCAACAGCCCCTTCTGTGCCCCAAAAATATTCTGCCAGCAAAATGCACTGCAGCATGAGGGGGGGAAGGGGGAGGTGATGCTTGTAGAAAGGGAAGATAAAGAAGACAGTCTCCACAAGCTCTTTCAGTTTGCTCTATGGTAGGATCTAAACCCGTGTCTTTAAAGGGTCAGCTCCAATCACGTGCACCTTGTGTGCGTATGTGCTGAGGGGAATGATTTAAAGCTCAGAAACCCTATGCTCTTGGGTATCTGAGAAGCCAAAGGGTAGGCAGACTCCATCTTGAATCAAATTAGAGAAGGACAGGAATTAAGGGCAGTGTGGGACAGCCAGATTCCATGGGGAAATCTTCACACCTATTCATCAAGGGCTTGTCTCATAACTCTGTTGGATCTCCGCACGCCCATACTAAAGTGAACGACGAAGCGTTCCACTCAAGAAGCATCCTAATAATATATAACTGCCCACTAAACCAATCAAGTCCTCAGTCAGCAAAGTAACATCATCTCCAGTCCCATCTACGTCCCCCTCAGAGTAACTCAGGTAATGAGAAAACCTTGTTCCCACATGAATTTGGGATATACAACTATCCTGTCAACCCACCATTTTAGAATCCGTTTTGCCCTACTGTCCCGCTACTGTAGGCTTGCGAGTCCCCAGGTGGGGGTGGGGGATCCCCACTTTTGCGGGCTCCACCCTGCCACCAGCCAGCTGGCTGGCTGGCAGGGGAGACCCCACCCCCAAGCAGTCATCCCCACACGATGTTGCCAACCCGCTAACATCACTTCCAGAAGTGACGTCGGTGCTGTTGAGGGCGACACTCTACTTTTTGGGCAAAACTCTATGGTTTGTAACCATTTTTAACCATAAAGTTTTGCCCAATAAGTAGAGTATCGCCCCAACGTCACCAATGCGATGATATCACTTCTGGAAGTCCCCGCCCACACCCCGGAATGCCCCCCAAATCCCCCTGCTGGCAGGAGGAAGGCACCTGGCAACACTACTCCAGTGCCATGACTCTTAACAGAACTTAACGTTTCAAGATCAGGAAATGTATGAACCTTTCCCTTCCTTCCTTAACTGTTCTTTCTTTCTACATCATTGTCTCTCCCCCTTTCTGAGCCATTCTCTTTTGGCCTGGGTTCCCTTCCTCTTCACTCTCGGTGCTCTCTTATTCTGTTCCCTCTCTTTCTCACTCCTGCGGAGCCCTTCCCCAGCAGCAAAACAATCCTTTCCCTTCCTCATTCTACCAGTACCTGAGCATAGTCCTGTTTCTCCCTCTTTTTCTTCCAGGCCCGTTTGGCTGACTGCTCTATAATTTTGATTTTGTTACATCGTCTGTCCTTCTTTTGTCGAAGTTGCCTTCCCTCCTTGTTTTTCTTTCTGCTCCTATACTAGGTAAAGATTAATTTAGTTAATTATAACCACCTTTCTCTTTCACGCTCATCTGTCCAAATATCGGCCCCAGTATACATCTGGTTATACACAGACGTAGAATCCCAAACCTGGGTTGGGAAGGTGAACCCATGAAGTCCACACACATGGATGTCCTCCATCCTGTCCTTCCCCTGCATGAAAAGTAACAGTCAGTGCTGGACCTCCCTCATACACACTCACTGCTTTGCACACACACGGGGCTCTTTTTGTAGCAGGAACTCCTTTGCATATTAGGCGACACACCCCTAATGTAGCCAATCCTCCAAGCGCTTACAGAGCTCTTCTTACAGGGGGCTACTGTAAGCTCTTGGAGGACTGGCTACATTAGGGGTGTGTCGCCTAATATGCAAAGGAGTTCCTGCTACAAAAAGAGCCCTGCGTAGCGCGTGCGTGCGCACACACACACACACACAGAGAGAGAGAGAGAGAGAGAGAGAGAAAGAGAGAGAATGAGGATCTCTCTACCCAGCAGCTTGTCTTCTGGCCTGTCCCACTTCCATTATGATTCCATTGGGAATCATTCTGGGTGGACAGTGACTTAAGGCAGTGGGCTGAAGCTAGGTTGTAGCACCCCTACCTAATGTTCCCCTTTCATTCTTGAAATCTCATCCTATCACTTTGGGCAGACACTCGTTTACCAAGACAGGGTCTGCCACTATAACGTGTGTGTGTGTGTGCGTGTGTGTGTGTGTGTGTGTGTGTGTGTGTGTGAAAGCTAGCAATGCAGCAAGCAGGATAGAGCCAAGTGGGCTAGGAAATGCAAAATTTTGTCACGGGATCTCCTCTGAGAAGTCAGTGTTGTGTGACATGCGGCTTAATTTTCTTGCAGTACTCCAAACAGGTGGATGATCGATTTGGTGCATATGTGGCTTGTGCCTCCCTAGTCTTCCTCTTCATCTGCTTTGTTCAAATCACAATTGTGCCACAGTGAGTAGATCTTGGTATCTTCTCCTTGCATGATTTGTTTATTTTATTCTGTTTGTTTATTTACTTTGTTGAAAACCTGCCGTTCTCTCCATTGGGGACCCAAAGTGGCTTACAGTATTCTCGTCTCCTCCATTTTATCGTCACGGCAACCAATGTGAGGTAGATTAAGCTGAGAGTGTCCCCAGGTCACCTGTTGCGCTTACAAGGCAGAGCAGGGTTTCTAACCCGGGTCTCTCAGATCTGAGCCTGGCACTAACTGCTATACCATGCTGACTTCCTTCTGAATTGGCAACCCCATTTAAAGAACACATACCTCAGTAGGGTTGCCAAGTGTACTTACCCTTGCTGGCGGGGGAGCCTTGCCGGGCTCCGAGAGCTCTCCCAGGACACACGCGTGCGCGCCACCAGCATGTCACAGGAAGTGACGTGATACGTCACTCACGTTGGGGGCGTGGCCCATATCGTCGGGGGGAAACCAATCCCCCCCGACGATCTGGGCCACGCCCCCAACATGAGCGACGCAGCTTCGGGGGGTGGAGTTTCCCCTGGGCCCCGATTCCGCCGCAGCGGAAATCGGGCCTCCAAAGCGGGGGTTTCCCCGCCCCCGCCCCCACTTGGCAGCCCTATACCTCAGTCACATATGCAATGATGATTGTTCAAAATCATTTGTTTTGACATTGTCCGGTGACACTGAGGCAGATTCTTGTACCATCAGAATTTCGGGGGTGTGTGTGTTTAAATCTGTTTTACTGTATTTTCGTGTAGGCAGCTTAGAGCGAAAAGCACATTGTTACAAAGATCTGCCCTTTGATAAGAACTGTCTAAACCTATGGAAGGGCTAGTCCCAGACAATAACTACATAGCAACATAAGGAATTATCTACTTTACCTGAATAATAAGAAATAAATTCACACTACTTGGTGTTAATCACTTCTGATGAAGTCTTTCTTCGAAATGAAGTTGAAGCCGGACTCTTCATAAATCTTTGGGCCTGTATTTCATCTTTGGACCTGAATTTTTGAACCTTTGTTGGTGTAAACTTTGGACCTGAAATTTTGTCATTGTACCGTTTTGGCCTTCCTATTTGATAATCTATTCTGGATATTTGGTATTATTTAATGTCTCTTTTCAATATATTTTCTAAATAATTATCTACACTTGATGGCGACTTCCTCAGTTTGTGTTCTTTATCTGCTGAAGGTACCATGCGTTTGCATTTTCATATACCCACATGAAGAAAATTCAGCAGCAGTACTCAAAGACCCTTGGGTGGAGCAGACCTGTTTCCCAGTGCCCCTCTTCCAAACTGCTGCTGAGGGTCAAGGTACCCCCAAGAGTGACAGAGCTACAGGGAAAATGACCGAAAGGGCAGCAATCACTCCCCACATCTTTTCAGAAGGGCCATTTTGCCTGCATGGGGAGGGAACATTCCTACCAATTTGTGCAGCATTGTTTATTAGGCATAACCATGCTTCGTGGGTATGCTGTGCTGTGAATCCATTCTTCTGTTCTGTGTAGCTTTTGTAGAATCTGGGATTTTTATCACAGTGAGACAGACAGGCTGGATGAGAAAAGACCTGATATGAGTGTCAGGCACTGTGGAAAGAACTGCCTTACTTGAAGGACTTCCAGAGGGCACAGCTATCACATGCCTTATGCCTTATGCTATCACATACCTTATGCAGTTCCGCAGGGCCTGCAAGACAGAGCTCTTCCGCCAGGCTTTCACATAGGGGCCACCACCACCACCACCAATGATGTGGACAACATCGGGGTTAAGGATGGCCCAGGAAGATCTGCCACAATTTCGCGCGATTGATATCACTGGACTTACTTGCTTCGGATCAGCTATAGGACAACATCATTCCCAGAGAACTGTCTGTTTACCATCATTGCATATATTTGGGGACCATCGTGCTTTCAATTGAATATCATTGTTGTTTGTGATTGTTATTAATGTTTTTATTGCTTTTATCCTGTTTTATATGGGCTTTGCACCTTGTAAGCTGCCCTGAGCCGGTTTCGCGGGGCGGGCGGGGTAAAAATCTCAATAAATAAATAAATAAATGTGGCTACACCATCGCCACTGCAATGAATGGGAAATCCACTCAAGGAGGAGTTCTGTGTATGTATTTAAATGCCCATGGTCTTTCTGACCATAGCCTGTACAGTTTAAACATGTCTCTTCAACCGTGGAAACTGATTAAATCGGCATAGCTCCAGCTCCGTTCCAGTTAGGGTTAGTTCTATGTTTAATCCAGGGGTTTTGCTCTTGTGGTAAAAACGACGATAACCGAACAACCAAAGCCTATTCAACACTTGCCTTTGCCAAAAAATAAAAATAAAATTCAAAATAAGCTTTTCAACATGCAGACCTAATTTTGTAGGTGTGTCCTTTTGCTGCTCTTGTTTCTACATACTTCTGTGACTCCAAAATAAACAACATTCATTCATTTATTTACTTCAAAACTAGCTATTTGTGTGCAAAAAAAATTAAAATTAAAATCATTTTTTAATTTATTTTACAAAATTTATATCCTGCCTTTCTGCCCACATAAGGGCAACCAAGGTGGCTAACAATTTAAGACATAGAAATAAAATAGGGTTGCCAAGTCGGGTGTCGTTTCTTCCTGGCGTCGTTTCTTCCCGGCATCGTCACGTCACTTCTGGGTGCTCATCTCCATTTCCAAGCCGAAGAGCCAGCGCTGTCCAAAGACATTTCCATGGTCAAATGGCCGGCATGATTAGACACCGAGGCAGACGGAACGCTGTTCCCTTCCCACCGAAGCGGTCCCTATTTATCTACTTGCAGTTTCTTGCTTTCAAACTTCTAGGTTGGCAGGAGCTGGAACCAGAGACGGGAGCTCACTCCGTCATGCGGCACTCAGGTCTCGAACTGCTGAACTACCGACCTTCCAGCCTGCAGTTCAGCGTCTTAACCACTTGAGCCACTGCAGCTCCTTTAAAGCAGCATTCTGGTAACCATGGTCTAAAGCCATAATCACTACACACACCACCTATTACTGCCTTCTGGGAAGGGGCTGTGGCTTATTTATTATTTATTTATTTATTTTTCATATTTGTATCCCGCCCATCCCGTGAACGGGCTCAGGGCGGTTCACATCATCTCAAATAATGCAATAAGGTTTAAAACACAATAAAACATGACATTGGCTGCGGTGCTTAGTTCTTGGGGCCCTTTCTTACATTGTTCTCCAGGCCAGCTTGGCCGGGGATCCTGGAGGTGGTCTCCCCCCCCCCCTTTCTGGGCATAGAGCAGGGGTCACTGGGGTGGTGGGGGGAGGTGTTTGTGAATTTCCTGCATTGTGTAGGCAGTTGGACTAGATGACCCTGGAGGGCCCTTCCAACTCTGTGATTCTATGACCACAGTGTTGAAACTCTGAAGCATTGCTACCGATCAAAGTAGACAGACAATACTATCCTTGATAGACCAAGCGTCTGACTCAATAGAAGACTGTATCCTGTCTGTCATCCGTTGCCCCCCCCCCTTGTCTGCATGTTCCTTCGATTTTCTTTGGACTCGGGTGGCTGAGCACAGGGACTGAGTAATCCCCGCTTCCTTTAGCTGACCGTGCATTGAATGGCTTTGAAAAAGGAATATGTCTCAAAACCTCAAGCGGAAACAGGACCAAGTAAGACTCTGTGTCAAACCACAGCAAAGGAAGCTTAGCTGTGATTTGGCATGGTGTCTGAAATGACAATGACACTGTCTAACCATCTCATCCTTTGCCGTCCCCGTCTTCTTTGACCTTCAATCTTTCCCAGCATCAGGGTCTTCTCCAGTGAGTGCTCCCTTCTCATTTGGTGGCCAAAGTATTTGAGCTTCAGTTTCATTATCTGGCCTTCCAGGGAACAGTCAGGGTTGATTTCTTTGAGGATTGACTGATTTGTTCTTCTTGCAGTCCAAGGGACTCTCAAGAGTCTTCTCCAGCACCATAGTTCAAAAGAATCTATTCTTCGGCGCTCGGCCTTCCTTATAGTCCAGCTCTCGCAGCCATACATGACTACTGGGAATACCATTGCTTTGACCATGCGGACTTTTGTTGGCAGGGTGATGTCTCTACTTTTTATCATGCTGTTTAGGTTCGCCATCGCTTTCCTCCCAAGGAGCAGGCGTCTTTTAATTTCATGGCTGCAGTCACAGTCTGCGGTGATCTGGGATCCCAGGAACGTGAAGTCTGTCACTACTTCCACGACTTCCCCTTCTATTTGCCAAGGAGTGATGGGGCCGGATGCCATGATCTTAGTTTTTTTGATGTTGAGCTTCAAGCCCACTTTTGCGCTCTCCTCTTTTACTCTGAGCAAGAGGCTCTTTAGATCCTTTTCACTTTCAGCCATTAGAGTGGTATCATCTGCATATCTGAGGTTGTTGATCTTTTCCCCAGCAATCTTAATTCCCGCTTGTGATTCATCCAGGCCAGCATTTCGCATGATGTACTCTGCATATATATTAAATAAGCAAGGTGACAGTATACATCCTTGTCGTACTCCTTTTCCTATGCTGAACCAATCAGTTGTTCCGTATCCGGTTCTAACTGTCGCTTCTTGGCCCTTATACAGGTTTCTCAAGAGACATGTGAGGTGGTCTGGTACTCCCATCTCTTTAAGGACCTGCCATAGTTTGTTGTGATCCACACAGTCAAAGGCTTTAGCATAGTCAATGAAGCAGAAGTAGATGTTTTTCTGGTACTCTCTTGCTTTCTCCATAATCCAGCGAATGTTGGCAATTTGATCTCTAGTTCCTCTACCTCTTCGAAACCCAGCTTGTACTTCTGGCAGTTCTCTATCCATGTACTGTTGAAGCCTAGCTTGTAGGATCTTGAGCATGACCTTGCTAGCGTGTGATATGAGTGCAATTGTGCGATAGTTTGAACATTCCTTGGCGTTGCCCTTCTTTGGGATTGGAATGTATACTGATCTTTTCCAATCCTGTGGCCACTGTTGCGTTTTCCAAATTTGCTGGCAAATGGAGTGCAGAACTTTAACAGCATCCTCTTCTAAGACTTTGAATAGCTCAGCTGGAATACCATCACCTCCACTAGCTTTGTTGTTAGTAATGCTTTCTAAGGCCCATTTAACTTCACATTCCAGGATGTCTGGCTTGAGGTCAGTAATTATACTGTTGTGGTTTTCAAGGACATTGAGGGCCTTCTTGTATAGTTCTTCTGTGTATTCTTGCCATCTTTTCCTAATCTCTTCTGCTTCTGTTAGGTCCCTATCATTTTTTTCCTTTATCATGGCCAGCTTTGCATGGAACATTCCCTTGATTTCTCCAGTTTTCTTGAAGAGATCTCTAGTCCTTCCCATTCTATTGTTTTCCTCTATTACTTTGCATTGTTCATTCAGGAAGGCCTCCTTATCTCTCCTTGCTGTTCTCTGGAAATCTGCGTTCAGTTGGGTAAATCTTTCCTTTTCACCTTTGCCTTTCGCTTTCCTTCTTTCCTCTGCTATTTGTAAGGCCTCATCAGACAGCCATTTTGCTTTCTTGTATTTATTTTTCTTTGGTATGGTGGTGATTGCTGCCTCCTGTACAATGTCACGAACCTCTGTCCATAGTTCTTCAGGCACTCTGTCTATCAAATCTAGTCCCTTAAACCTAATCTTCACCTCTACTGTACATTCATTGGGGATGCGATCTAGGTCAAATCTGAATGGCCTAGTGGTTTTCCGAACTTTCTTCAGTTTAAGTCTGAATTTTGCAATGAGTAGCTCATGATCTGAGCCACAGATCATTACTAGATTGTTGATTACTAGAGCATAAAGCTCTTTGAGTCCTATAGGGGAAGAGGTGGTCCCTTAGATATGTTGGTCCCAGGCTGTGTAAGGCTTTGAAGCATCTGTTTTTTAGGCAGAAGGTCCTAAGTTCACCTCCAGTTAATGCAGTCAGACAATAGACAATGTGAAAGATCTCTGCCCCAGATCTTGATGGTGAATAGCCAGTGTAATCCATTGGGCTTGTTGGGGAGCCTAAGGAAAAATTAATATCATAGGTACCATATTTCTAATATAAAAATGGAGGACAATGTAATTTTTAGAGAGAGGCTGATGATTGTACGAAGATTAGGAGGGTAATTATTGTCATGGACTTTTGTAACACAGGAGTTATATAAATGATCAACTATTGTTATTAAAATAACAGTTGTCAGATTAGTAATATGAATTGCCCGATGGCTTTGTTTTTGTGCTATTTGGCAAAGAAGCAAGAGATGGGGGGGAGGTCCCTCCAGCTGCCTTTTTAAAGTTAAACTGCTTAGGTGAACAGATCTCTTTTGCATAGAGTACTGCCCTTAGACCAGATGAAAAAATGTTGGACTCCAGCTCCTTGCTCCACAACTTTGCTGCTCATCCCACATAGGTGTCAGCATATTTTATTTCACGTATTGCTGTCTGTCCTATGAGTAAAAATTGGTTCAATAGATGTATGATAATCTATTTTGGCATTCACACCTTTTGAAAGAAGTATCTTCCATCCAGATGTGTTTTCCAAGCTAATCTGGGCCATAGCCCACTTGTTTTTTGAGTAGTCCCCATTAACTAAGTAAGCTCATAGAAGTAATTTACGTGGTCTGCTGATGTTCAGGAGCGATACGTTTTTGCCAACCAGTCTCTTCTTCATCCTTGCCATCTCCCAGGCGCTTCCTTTACCAAAAGGAAGTAGTTAAAGTCCAGCTGTAGCTGTGTGCTTAGGTCTTGGATGCATTTGTGCATTGTACATGTACATGTGCTTTCAAGAGACAGCTTTGATGGATTCTGGCGCTTAACTTCTTGGAGGGGGTGGTGGAATGGTATAATCAGCAGGAATGCCACGGAAGCTTGGTGAATAAATCAACAAGTAGAATTGCTCTTTGTAGTCAGGGAAGAGAATGAAGCCCAGCTGGCTTTCCTGTGGTTAGCCTTAATGTTACGGAGTGTGATAATCATTGCTGTTAAATTATGGATGAGGCCGAGTGGCAGAAAGGGGGAAAGTCTGCTGTATTTGTTGTCATTTAAAAAAAAAACAACACAAGCCAACACAAAAACTTATTACCAATAAGTTCTCCAATCAAATTTGACAGCAGGTTCAAAACGGAGCAGAATATTTTACTCCAAAGTAGCTTTTCCAATGTGGATCCTATGCCCTGTTGTACAGTGGCTACAGAGCATACAATCAAGCATATGGTTATCATTGCTACTGCAAGAAACCAATTTTGATCCCGGTCAGAATTAGACACGCAATAGGGACAAATGCCGGGTGGATTTTAAGGGTGCAATCACACGAAAACCTCTCGCAAGTGTCCCGTACCCGTCAGCAACCCGTATCGCCCGGCCAAAGAAGCGGAGGTAAAGGATATCAGGGGAAGTGCAGTATTTTCTGGAAAATGCGGGGCATGGGTGGGCGTCGGATCGCGGAAGCGCTGGTATCCCGTCGCATCCGGTGGCACGCGTGCAAACGCGGAACTGCGCATGCGCACAAATGCGCACTGCTGTTCGCCCTTCTTTGCCACGCTTCACCATCAACGTGTGATCGCGTCTGAGGGCATGTGCACGGAGCCTCGGGGGAAACGTCTGATCGCGATACCACGATTCCTTTTGCTCCGGAGCAAAAAGCCTTGCTTCGCCCCCCCCCCCCCGATTATCTCACTGGTGTGACCGGGACCTTTGTCTCCTTTGTCCTGAAACCACTCTGACCGAGTCCTGCCTCCTGTGCTTGAGGCATCAGCAGTTGCTGGCACTGCCGCCTTCAGACCAGCTCTCAGTCGTGTGCTGTGCTGTTGTGCCATACGATGGGCTTTTTTCAAGGTGGGTAAGCGGGTGGTAAACATGGGAGTGTGACTGCTGGTAGCTGATCTGCTCAATATTATATAAATACAAGTGGAGACCCGCAACAAAATGTTGCCTACTGTGTTCTAGTTGGGTCTCCACTTGTTCTCTTCCCCCCCCCCCGACTCTGAGCCCCACAGCCCGGAGAGGGAGCACGCCCA
>NW_015168667.1:185084-224981 GCF_001447785.1 Gekko japonicus | reverse complement strand
TGGTTCCCCCCCCGGCCTGAAGCGATGGCCGAGCGGCGTGCCACTGGGCCGTCGCTGCTGGTCCCACCCCCCGGCCTGAAGCTGCTGTTCCCCCATCTCTCTCTCTCTCTCTCCTCTCTCTCTCTCCCTTCCTCTCTTCCCCCCCCCACCGGCTCCGAGGCGAGGCCCGCGCGGCGTGGAGCCATTGGGCCTCGCGACTCACTCACTCTCTCTCTCTCTTCCCACCCCCGGCTCTGAACCGAGGGCTAATCGGCAAGCCGATCGGCCCTCGCCGCTCTGCCCCCCCTCCCGGCTCGCCGCTCGCCGCTTCCCTTCCATGCGCACGGAACACTCTGGCACTTTTGGGGGGATTTAAACATCCCCCCGAAATTTTTGTCACCATTTAGGATTTTTGTGCACACGTGGGGACTGCCCCACGTGTGCACAAACCTCTCCCCCCCCCAGTGCCCCTGATGTCCGGATTTAAGGATCCGCACAGAGGGGGCCAGTTCACTATTAGATATATAGATTCTACTACAGGTCCCTACTACTCCTATAGCAAGCCAGCAATGTGTGTAAGAAAAGGGTTTTAATGGGGTATTTAAAGGCGAATGGGACAGAATTTTATTCTTTTGCCCTACATGAGCTATTGTTCCATGAGCTTCCTTTAGGGCAAAAAACATCAAATACCAAGGAAGAGTTCACAGGTGTGGCATTAAATGTAGAGGACACCAGTAATCAACTACTGTGTTACTAGTGCAAGCTTTAGGCACGGAATATCCCAGTCAATGACTTTGTTCATTTATTCTCCAAGGACATATGCAAGGTACAGATTTAAATTGGCTTCAGAGTAATTTTCTTGCCTCAGGGAAATCTACCAACTATAGTTCCATGGGGGGAGGGTGTCTAAAAATGGTGAGGGTGCTGAGTAATCTGTCCTAGACACTCTGCAGGTCCTACAGCTCTTTGGGGAAAGCCGGGGCAATTAAACTGGTTATGAAAGTGGCATAAATTCATGGTGCAAATAGACACTAAGTGCTGGTTTGAAGGTTCGCCTTTTAATGATGTCCTCCTAACTGTTGTTATTGGGCTGCTTCCATGATACAATGAACGCAATCCTCAAAACATTTGTAAATTGGTCCTGGGTTTTTGAATATAATGCATTGTACAGCTTAATTGCATCGTGCTTGGCTGCCGTTGCTTCCATCTCAAATTCACTGCGCTGCCATCCAGGGTTATTGTTTTTCCTTATCGCTGGCTTGAGGATTGACCCACTGTAATCACTCTCCAATCGTAAAATGTTGCTCATTTCCTAGGGCTCTCGTTTCAGCAGGCCGGCATGGCCTATCCCAGATATAATTTCTGTGCTTCATCACTGGCTGCGCTGGTAATTTACACGGGAACTGTGATCTGCTTTGGTGATCAGTTTGTCTTCAGTATAGGGCTGCCAAGTGGGGGCGGGGGTGGGTAAACCCCCGCTTTGGAGGCCCAATTTCCGCCGCCGCGGCGGAATCGGGCCCTGGGGGGAACTCGGCCCCCTAAAGCACAGCGTGGCTGCGTCACCAGAGGTGACGCAACCATGTCAATCACATTGGGGGTGTGGCCCCGATCGTCGGAGGGAAAACTCTATGGTTTTCCCTCCGACGATCGGGGCCACGCCCCCAATGTGATCGACATCACGCATCACTTCCGGGACATTTCTGGTGGCGCGCGTGCGTCGGAGGAGAGCTCCCGGAGCCCGGCGACGCTCCCCCGCCGGTAAGGAGATTAGACTTGGCAACCCTACTTCAGTATCATCTGCCAGGGTAGAGTTATCAGCCTCCATGTGGGGCCTGGAGATCTCTTGGAGTTACAACTGCTCTCCAGATGACAGGAATCATTTCCCATGGAGAAAATGGCTGCTGTGGAGGATGGGCTCTATGGCATGATACCCGGCTGAGGCCCCTCCCCAAACCCCGCCCACCACAGGCTCCTCCCACAAACCCCCAGGAATTTCCCAACGCAGAACTGGCAACCCCATGCCAGCGCATATACTGTACAGTTTGTTACGTATCTATGTTATATGTATATTTGTTGTGTGTATATTATTTTATGTGTAGAGCCGGTTTGGTGTAGTGGTTAAGTGCGCGGGCTCTAATCTGGGAGGACCCATATCACCACTCCTCCACTTGCACCTGGCTGGATGAACTTGGGCAAGCCATAGTTCTGACAACAGCTGTTCTTGAAAAAAGAGCAGGTTTTTTCAGAGCTCTCTCAGGCCCACGTACCTCACAGGGTGCCTGTTGTGGGGAGGGGAAGGGAAAGGAGCTTGTAAGCCACTCTGAGACTCCTCTGGGTAGTGAAGGGCGGGGTATAAATCCAATCTCCTCTTCTTCTTCTTCTTTTACCTCACAGGGTATCTGTTGTGGGGAGGGGAAGGGAAAGGAGCTTGTAAGCCACTCTGAGACTCCTCTGGGTAGTGAAGGGCGGGGTATAAATCCAATCTCCTCTTCTTCTTCTTCTTTTACCTCACAGGGTATCTGTTGTGGGGAGGGGAAGGGAAAGGAGCTTGTAAGCCACTCTGAGACTCCTCTGGGTAGTGAAGGGCGGGGTATAAATCCAATCTCCTCCTCCTCTTCTTCTATATTCCACATGACTATTTTTATTTGTTCATTTCAGCTCCATATTTATGCTGGGGTTTTACGTGACCAGTTTTGTGATCCTGACCACACTGGTGTTTGTTTCAGTCATTTACTCCTGTGTAAAGGTAAGTACTAGTAATTTAAGTTGTTTTGCTTTAATATCAGTTTAAATTACCCTGCCAGTCTTCAAGGGTAGCTGTATTGCATCAGTTGTCTAATAAACTCTTCATCCTGGATGTTCTCTGTGGTTTGTGTGTCTTTCTCGTATCTCTCTACCAGTAGGGCGATTTGTTCATTTACACAATCGATCGTTGGTCAATTGCTAGTGTTCATGAAAACCGTATTATTAATTGAAAAAGAATTGCACTAGTAACTCTATCAGCTGAGTTGAGGCCAAACTAGACAAATTGTTAGAGACCCATGAGACCTACGGTCTCTTTAACCTCCTTTAAATAGCAGCTCTGGAAGGAATGGTATGATTTGGATTGGGACCACAAGGCTGTTGCTGTTCATGCGGGAGAGGATGCCTTTCATCTGCTCAGTCCTGCTTACCTGAGAGACATGATGGGCCACATCTGAAGAACCCTCGGTTGCTGTTCAAGCTTGGGAAGAGATTTTGGATTGCATGGGAGATTACATGAGGATGTGTGTCCTTGGGCTCAGGAACAATGCTTGGGGCAGATGGGAAGCCCCTGAGAACTGGATTGGATGCTTGGGTCTCCTGCCAACCCAGCAGTCCGAAAGCCCCTCGGGGCAATTAGGTAAATGGGTACCTGTCTGTAGGAGGACAGGGGGGTACCCATCCCTTGAAATTTGGCTCCAGCCGAGCGAGGAATCGAGAAGCGGCGGCGACATGACAGTGATCAGCACAGAGGAGATGAAGAGAGGCAGTGACATCCCAAGGTGGCGGGTGGCTCGGCAGCTGATGACGTGGCCAGCAGGAGGACGTCCGGAGCCACAAGGAAGTTGTGACGCCCACCGTGGCTGCGCACCAGGGCCCATAACCAACAGCCCCCGAGAGGAGTCAGCAGAGAGCCGAAAGAACAGCGGAGGCCACGGAAGACACACCGGAGAGAACTGGAAGAAGTCGCCCACTCACTGGATAAATGAACGATCGGAGCCAGGAGAGTACCTGGTAGGGCTCCCCCACACCAGACGTACTGTGGCCATAGTTAGGGTTTCTGCATAGGTCTCTGCACCATGCACCGTGTAAGCCGCTCAGAGCCCTTCGGGGGTGAGCGGGGTACAAATTGAAAGTATAAATAAATAAATTGCCGACCCCTGCATTCTAGAGGTCAGTGTCTGAGAAGAACAGCACTGGTTCAAGCTGTTTTTCCCCATCACTGAAATCTTGAGTGCTGATTCATTCACGTCTTCATGGCAGCTGCTTTAAGTACAACTTTCCTTTCCCCCAAAGTCCTGGTGGATTTTCACAGGTACTTCCCCCCCCCTTGATAAATCTCATTTTGTGTTATTGGCTATACAGTGCAATACAGCTGTGCAGTGTATTCATTGCCAAATCAGAAAGATAGAATCCATGCCCTACCAGTATTTCTGTTGCTTGAAATAGGTGACAGGTGATCATTTCCAAAGGTTTAATTGTGTTATTCAGTCAAGAGGAAGCCGTTTCCTTTATTACATCTCTTCAAGGTCTTTTTTTGCATACCGCAATATTAACCTTCCTTAATTAACTGCTTAATCAGTGTCACTTTCAAGGATTCCCTCACTTTCTGTTTGTGCCTCCCAAGAAGAAACATGGATTCACAGCATGTGTTCTGCTGAACAAGGAAGCAGGATTACTAGGTGCTGTAAAAAGGCCTGTAAAAGGGGCCCCGGATCTGATTGGAGGAATTTTCATACCTTAGTTTCTGGGTCTAGGGGGTACTCTCTGGAGGGATATAGGGAGTCTGGATAACTGGAATGATAAGGGAACCACTTTATTATTAAGGACACTGTCATTACTGTGATGATAATAGTCAGGGGTCATTTCCTGTGGGAGCACACAGGAGCGGAGCTCCGGCAGTAAGGAGCCCAGGGGACGGGCACATGCAGCAAGCCCCACCCCCTGCTCCCAGCAGCCCTCAGTCAGGCAACAAAGAGCAAGAAGCAACCAGGTAAGTTGCAGAGCCCCCCCCCGGCCCGCCTTCAGGTACAAGCTCTCCCTCCTCTGTGAGGGCAGATCTGCGCCCCCCCCCCCATAGCTAGCAATCCAAAACAGTCCAGTGGCACCTTTAAGACCAAGTTTTATTCAGGTACAAGCTCTCCCTCCGCGCGCGAGAGAGGAAATTAAGCGAAATTAAGCGAGAGAAGGTGAACCGTTCCCAGCGGGTCAGGACATCTAGCGGCTGGCAACCAGTATGATTCCGGGGGGGGGGGAGGACAAGGGAGAGGGCTGTCAGGCAGTGGTGTCAAGTTACTTCTCACTCTCCTGGTTAAAATAGGAATGCTCTAAAAGGTAATGGGAACCCGAGCCTCTTATTCAATGTACCTTCTCACTGACATCTGTAATTAACTAAAGCTCTCCTATCTTCTTTTAAAAAATGGTGGTGGTCACTACTGTGCCTTACAAAGTGAAGCTACAGAGAAAGCAAGGGGGGGTGGTTTCCAAAAATCTCATCACAACATTTCAAAGGTCAAAAGGCAAATAGTATAAGAAACTTCAATGTACCATAGCTTTGCTTGAAAAGGGTTGCTTACATTTTCTTTCCAAAGTAAAAAAATATCATAAATAGAAAATTATTACCTTGGCTAACAACTCCTCAAATATTCAGAACATTCAGAACATTCAGAATGAGACAGATAGTTTATTACGGCATCCGGCCGGTAAATCAACAGAATCACACTGACGTTTAAAAACATACTGACTGCAGCAATAAAATAGCTAGAATGAATGCAAAGGATATATAAAAATACATTAAAAAGTAACAACACATAAATATTACATAAAATATAGGTCAGCAGATCAGCTTAGAACTAAAACGTGATTTAGCGGGCTTTTCGAATACAGCAGTAGGCGGTACAGAATTTGGCAATAGCTTTAGAGGTAGACTGATTTTCATCTGACAGCAAATAGTTTATATAATCAGATTCTGTCATATCAGGATTTAGTTCTACAATAGGCTCAAGATATTTGGAGCGGCCCTCCTTGTACCAGGAACACCTGAGGAACATACGCGAGCACATTCAGAATATTTCACCTTTCAGTTGCTTTGCTAGTTTGACTGTGTCATACACAATGTGAATTACTTTCAGTATCCAAAGGTATGTTATTGCAGGATGACTTCTGATGACCTTCTCTGACTTAACTTTTGGATTTCTGAGATGAATAAGAATGGGCACAAACTGGGAAGATGCAGTTCGGTTCAGTTTGTGGTTCATGGTGGATCCACAAACGAAACCACAGACCATCACAAATGGAAAAAGCTTCTTACAAACTGAACTGGTTCATGAAGTTCATGATGTGGTAGGATGCTCCCCCCGCAGGCATGCTAGAGACACCAAACTCACAGGGGATCTCTAGCTGACTCTTCTCTACATGCCCTCCAAGTTTGGTAGCCTGCCTCTGGTCTCCCATCCAAGTACTAACCATGGCCGACCCTGCTTAGCTTCCAAGATCTGATGAGACTCGTCTAGCCTGGGCCACCTGTAACTATTTGCTTATTAAAAGACCCCACTCCACCTCCCCCCAAACCCTGCCAAAAATAAAATTGTGACAAATTTTAGTAACTAAACTACCAAGTAGTTTTAAGGTGTACTGCAATTTATTCTGAAGAAAAATAACCACTAGGTTGGTGACCCACTTGATCCTACCATTTTCAGGGGCAATTTGAGGACATCCTTTGGTCTATTCATGATAGTAAGGAAGACAGCGTTCTTGAACCTAGCAAAATGTGGTAATTAAGAATTACCGCTATTCAGGGGGGTTTTGTAGAAAAAGCCCAGCAGGAACTCATTAGCATAACAGGCCACACCCAACAGCAGAAACTAATTAGCATATTAGGCCACACCCCATGCCTTCCCTTGGCTTGCCTGGGTGCCCTGCAGCTGCAGGGAGCCTGGGCAAGCCCCCCCTTGAAGGGAAGGCAGTTTAATGCACTGGGGGGCATTTAAATGTCTCCCCGATCCTTCCAAGGGAGGCCCTAGCCCGCCCGCCTCAGAGTCGCCAGGGGGGTCACTCTCCAGGCCTTCTCTCTGTAGCCATGCACATAGAGGTTTGGGCTGTAGTGGGCGTGGCCAACTCTGAAGCCAGCCGGAACTCCGTTCCTGTGCGTTCCTGCCCAAAAATAGCCCTGCCGCTATTATACCTTCTCTGGTTATTTAGTTGGTTTTGTTTTTTTCTGTCCTGCTGCACAATTTGAGTGGTTGAATGGTCCTAGGCATTCTAACAACCTGTGTAAAAAAATATATATTAAAGGTTGCCCTGAAAGGTTTATTTCTTGCTATGCCACTCTCCTGCATCCTCAGTTTCCATAGCCATTCCAACAAGCTAAGTCTCCTCAGCGCCCCTTCCCCATTCTTCATGGTGCCATCTTTTTGATTTGAAAAATATTAGTTTTCGGGGTCAGACCAGCAAGGTGAAACCAGGTAAGAACCCGGCAGGTTGGAGATGGAAGCAGGACAGAATCTGAGAAAGAACACGGACAGAATCGAGTGACCCTGGCACAATCTGGAACTTACTGGTGCAGCTTTTGTTACTGACCCACTTATGGTTCTGCCCCCTTACCCCTGAGCTGGGATACCTTGTCTTTTGGCTTGAATCTTCCTCACCTCCTCATAGCATGTGCTGTCTGGCCTTCCTGTGTACCCTTTGGTTTTTCCTGATTAGAAATATATGCTCCAAAGAGGTGCTTAGTGGTAAGGCTGACCTCAGTTAGGGGAACAAATCATTATGTAAATATTTGATCCTGTTCAAATAGCTTTGCAATAAAAATGATATAGAAAATGTATATGCCACCTCCCCAGAGATGGAAAGAGAAAAAGTTATTAGCCACAATCCAACCAGGGCCGGCCCGAGGTTGTCCGCTCTAGGCGAGCGCAGATGCCAACCACCCGGTGGGGCCTGGAGACCTCTCTGCCGGGGGCAGGCTGGGAGGAGGGTCACCCAGGGAGCAGGAAGGGCAGAGGCGCTGGCTGGCGGGCAGGCCGGCCGGCCGGCCTCCCCCCCAGCTCAGCTCAGCCCAGCTGCGCCCCGCCGGCCACCAGCCGCCAGCTGAGCCAGGGAGCAGGAAGCGCGGAGGCGCTGGCGGGCAGGCGGGCTGTCCTCCCGCTCATTTGGTTTGCTGCCGAACAGCTTCAAAGCTCGACTTCCGGGGGTTGCCATTCGGCCAAGTCCAGGGGCCGGGAGGCACCTGACCGCTTCTAAAGCCCCTCGAAAGCGCTGAAGCAGCAGCAGCCGTGCCGTACCATCTCCCTGCCTCTCCCAGCAGACTCTTCTCGCGTGATTAAAGAAGGAAGGAAGGCGCCTCAGGAAGAGACCGAGCCCATGAAGGCATATTGACGCGGGGATAGGTAGTGGGCTTAGGCTAGGCTGACAGTTGGGATTGCTCACGGCCATTTCACTTAGGCGGATTAGCCAGCAGTTCGGCATGAAAAATCCTTTGGAAAGACCGGGAAGGCAAAGCGCTCGCCTTCTTCCCAACTTCTAACATTCTTCCCCCATAGTCCCCCCCCCCACCTCAGCCCAGCCGCACCTCGCGTGGAGGCGGTGGCCGGCTGGCTGGCGGGCGGGCCGGCAGTCCTCCTCCCCCCCAACACCACGAGCAGCGGCGGGGAGCCATGGGGGAGGTGTGCCTTGCCTGCCCCCCCGCCCCCAACCACGCACCCCCTCGCCTCGCCCGCTACCTGCAGAGGAGGAGTGCCTCGCCAGGCGGCAGTGCCGGGATTTCCTGCTTGGGGGCGCTGATTGGGCCGGCGGGCCGGCAGCGGCCCCGGGGATTGGCTCCCTGCCTGCCTGCCTCGCCACACTCCCCTTGGCCCCCTTCCCCCGCCCTTCTTTCCCTGGCCGGGCTGCAGGTGACAAGAGGCTGCCAGCGTCCGCCCCGCCTCTCTCCCGCGCCCCAACAACCGGCTTGCGCTCTAGGCAAAGGCCTAGTTCGCCTAGCAGGCGAGCCGGCCCTGAATCCAACACAGTTTCAAGTGTGCTTAATCCCATTGAATGCACGGCCCTGTTTCTACAGCACTGCTGAATCATGCCCTTACATCAACCAAAGGAATGAGTGTGTAGGGCTTCCCTCCCTATCTGTCCATTTTATAAAACAAATGTGTGTGTGAAAGTAAATAATCAGATGTTGTGCCAGAGTGGCAGAATTCACAAGTTGTGCGAGAAGTCTGCCTGAAGAGTGTTCTTAAGTTTGTGAAATGCCAACCTTCCAAACCCATCAGTAGTCCACCCACCTGTTCTTACGAAACTCTCCCATCATAAATTGCTGCTGCTTCCTCAACTCTCTGCCTGGCCTAATATTTCATATCCTAGTGCACATTCTTGAACAGTGTAAGGGGAAATTCTTATCACAAAATTGTTCTCATGCTTTTACATGACATGTTTGATTCAATGCATTTGACATTTCAGTTATACAATTCTAAAAAAATGATTACCCATTGATTTAAAAACAAACAACCCCGGCATTAGGTTTTCAAAAATTAAAAAATAGGTCTGACACTTTTCTAAGGTCCAGGGTATGATAAATGTCTAAATTATATCCATCAATAAGAACCCCGTTCTTGACGTGCTTCAGAGCTGAGTGAGAGGTTGAAAAGCCAGAGACGCCTTACAGTGATCCAAAACCTGAAAGGAGCCAAAGAAATTGGGTGAAACCGTGGGTCAAAATGCAGCTGCGCGGCTTCGAGTGCGAAATTGACACATACCATCGGGGCAAAGAGAGGATCGAGCGCAGAGCAGCGGCTGTGGGAAATCGGTCTATAAAAACACTACAACACTAATTCTAACCTAAAATAAGCAATACAATGATCATATATAATGATTAAATGCATATTTAGCTAAAGCTCTCTCTATAAAAAATAGTTTTGGGAAATATAGCTAATTTCTACTGCTTCTATTACAGACTGGTAAATATGAAATTGAATCAAGTAAATACAAACAATAAGACTTTTAGGCTTATAGAATTCTACTAAGTCTGTTTCTTCCCTTTATCTTTCTTCTTTTCATATTTCCATTTGACTTTTGGGGCTACTGCCCCTAATTCTGATTCAGAGCCTTCTTCTGGGTTACTACTCGCTGTTGATTCCGAATCTCCCGTCCCATGTGTGCTGTTTTTTTCTACGATATTTTGTTCCTCTGCTGTATCTTTTTTGTTGCTGTTCCAAGAACATCTTCGCTTTTAAAACAGAGTCTATCTTTTCTTTTTTATCTTTGTAGTTGAAGTCCAGTCCTTCGGGTATTATCCATCTGTAGGGTATGGAATTTTTCTGCAAGAAGCCAGTTAAATTTTTGTATTGAACCCTCCTCTTTCTTATTTCAAATGGAATGTCTTTTAAGACTCTGATTTCTTTGTCTTTGATTTTTAAGGTAGTTCCATTTGTGGCCTTGAGCACCACGTCTCTTGTTGATCTTTTAGAGAATCTCGCCACAATCTTCCCAGGCATTCTGGATATGTCCGATAGACCAAATCCACGCATGCAGAGGTTTTGGCTGTAGTGGGCATGGCCAACTCTGAAGCCAGCCAGAACTCCGTTCTTGTGCGTTCCTGCCCCAAAATAGCCCAACCTTTACAAAGTTCAATGTTATTGTTAAGACAAAACATATGAAGTAAGGGACGTGAATCTTGGGAACATATCTGTCAGCCAGTAAAACCTGAGCTGAGTTTCTGTTTCCCTTCCTGTTTGCAACTACGTAGGCCTGGGTGTCAAGGCCACAAGCCTTTTTGTGTGAGTTGAAGGGCAAGTACCAAAAGACTCTGGTCTCTTGGCACTTAGTCTGTTGTGTTGAGTGAGTCAGCCCAGCAGATCCATGACCAGTCCAGGATGTACTGTATTTAGGGTTGCCAGGTCTGGGTTGGAAAATACCTGGAGACTCTGGGGGTGGAGCCAGGAGAGGGTGGGGTTTGAGGAGGGGAGGGGCCTCAGCATAGTACAATGCCATAGAGCCTACCCTTCAAAGCAGCCATTTTCTCAAGGGTGGCTGCTCTCTGTCAGCTGGAGATCAGTTGTAAAAGCGGAAGATCCCCAGGCCCCGCCAGGAGGCTGGAAACCCTAACTGTATTGTCTTCTTTGTTATCTGTTTATTTATTTATTTAAATCAAGCTTTTGAAAACCCCTTTAGGTCCCCACTGGGAGGAAGAAACGTCGGGTAAAAATGCACAAAGAAATAAACAGCTGTTCCAGAGAACTTAGAGTTCAAGAGGATGAGAGCCATAGTAAAAAAATATTATCTGTTCACAGAGAACACCAGAGCTGAGGCAATCCTGGAACATGCCCTCAGGTATACCAATGATGGCAAATATGCTATTTAAAGCATACAGACTCCATAAGCTCACTCTTTCACAGTCAATAATCAGAACAAGCCCTGGGCTTATTAGTTTGGACAGACATGTTTTTCCACAGAACTTATTGTCTCTCCTCAGATCTGACTCAGGAGCTTCTTCAGTTATCATTGCACATCATTTGTCACTGTTCTTCCAATGCCTTTGGCATTGGAGAGATGATTGTGTTGAAATAAAAAGGTGTTGAATTAATGTTAGGATATGTGATTATTCAGGGTTTTCTGCCCTCCAACTTTGTTCTGTACTTACCTGGAATGTAAGAAGAAAGGAAAAACTCTCATCCAGTAAAAACCCAAGCTTTTTTTTTGAGGGGGGGGTACAAAACCATTTAAGCTAGTGGCAACCATCATACAGAGGGGCTTTGTGCTATGATATGTGGAATTTATCTGACTGGATTTTGGTGTGCCACTGTAAACATAGTACTTGGGGTGATGTGCTAAAAGAATGGATGCGCTGATCTTAACTTGGTCATGACTTCTGAAGCCTGTAGCAACACGAGTCAGCCTGAACAAAAACATATCTGTCATGGGTTGCGATGTTACTAAAATGTTACTAGGCTCTCAATGGACAGGTTGTGTTCTTGCTTAGGGTTACCACCATATTGGGGCCTGGGCAGGCATTTAGTCCAGATAACATTGGCCATGAATTTATTGCATCTGACAAAATGGGCTCTTAAAGGTTGTTTGTTTTTAAAAAATGTTTCCATAGGACCACCTTGTTTTTGCCTTACAATCATAGAAAAATAGAGTTGGAAGGGACCTTCAGGGTCATCTAGTCCAACTCCCCGCAAAATACAGAAAATTCACAAATACTTCCCCCCACATCCCCAGTGACTGCTGTTCCACACCCAGAAGATGACAAAAAAACCATGGGGATCTTCAGCCAAACTGGCCTGGAGAAAAATTGCTCCCTGACCCCAAAGTGGCGATCAGCATTTCCCTGGGTGTGTAAGAAAGGGATACAAGAACTAAGCACTGATGCAACCCTTCCTGCCCTCCCTCTCAAGGTCTGCCTAAGTTCACAGAATCAGCATTACTGACAGATGGCCATCTAGCCTCTGTTTGAAAACCTCCAAAGAAAGAGAGTCTACCACCTCCCAAGGAAGCCTGTTCCACTGAAGAACCACTCTAAGTGTCAGGAAGTTCTTCCTACTGTTTAGCCAAAAACTCTTCTGATTTAATTTCAGCCCGCTGGTTCTGGTCCAGCCTTCTAGGGCAACAGAAAACAATTCTATATGACAACCCTTCAAGTACTTGAAAATGGTTATGCTATCACCTCTCAGCCACCCCAATCCCACACCTTTGAGAAACAGGAGCAGGAGAAAAAATTGCCTCCATAGTAACACTAGGAATGTCCCTATATTTCAGCGGTCTTTACCATAGAAAATGGGGGATGCCTACAGCCATCACCAGGAAATCATGTTACATCCACCCCAAACTCTACCCTCCACAGGCATTACCCTCAAAACCTCCTGCCATTTGCCAAGGCAGTGCTGGCAGCCCTAAGAATGACACCTACAGGCACAGGCTTCACCTCTGTGATGGGAATGGAGTGTTCTTGATTATAGGGATGGAGTTTACAGATATACAGCTTGCAGGTGCTGTACTTATGTGAGGTAAATACACATAGGTGATACCAGAGCTTTTGGTTGGAAAGAGCATGGCCAGAAGGTTCATTTCCACTATGTGCGCAGATCTATTGTACATTTAAAAGTCTTGCTTGCAATGTTCAATCCTTGATAGCTGCTTTAAAAGAAGGAGAGATTGGATTTACACCCTGCCCTTCACTACCTGAAGGAGTCTCAGAGCGTTTTACAATCTCCTTTCCCTTCTCCTCCCCACAACAGACACCCTGTGAGCAGTGTTTCCTCTAAGCTGAGTTAGTGTGAGCTAGCTCACAGTTTTTTAGCCTCCAGCTCACACATTTTTTTCTTAGCTCAGGAAGGGATGGCTCCAGTATATACAGTAGCCAAATTGCTTGCTCACAACTTTAATGCCAGTAGCTCACAAAGTAGAATTTCTGCTCACAAGACTCCACAGCTTAGAGGGAGCATTGCCTGTGAGGTAGGTGGGGCTGAGAGTGCTCTTTCGAGAACTGCTTGTGAGAGAACAGCTCCAAAAGAACTTGTAACTGACCCAAGGTTACACCAGCCGCTGCATGTGGCAGTATGGGGAATCAAACCTGGTTCTCCCAGATTAGAGTCCACACTCCTAACCATTACACCAGACTGGCTCTTTATGCATTCATGTCATCATTTGACATTGCAGCAAGTGGATTATGAACAGTTATCTTTAAATCAGCCCCAGGAAAGAGGGAGAGACAGAAAACAAGTGATAGTGTAATCTTGCATGGTACTAGGTGAACTTTTTGTCCTTTCTAAATTTGTGAATAAGACTTTCAGTAGCTAGAAAAACTCATATAGTTCTGATAAAGTTCATAGTTGTATAGAAACTGATATCCCTCAATCAAAGAAAGGGCATAGATCACAATTCAGAAAGGGGAGCTGGGACGCAGACTTTATGGATGGCCAACGGGGGAAAAGCCTTTTCTTACCTTCTGGTTCTCAGCAATAGTTGCTGAGAATCTGCTTCTTGGAGATGACAATGTGTAAAAGTTAAAGCTGAATGTAATTTATCTCCCTTTACACTCATTTGAGCTAATACCTTGTTCTTGCTATGTTAGGTGGTTGGAAAAATAGAACAGGGCTTAATGGCTTAATATACTTTCCACCATTTTTCTTAATATAGATAATTCCTTCCTTCTATCATAGCTTACAAAATATAAAATAGAGCGAGCCAGACTTGGAACAAAATGTGTCTTCTTTGCTGAAAGTTAAACATGCTAAGCATGCTGGGACTGTCCTGTTTGTGTTCTTAGAGGTTGAAACTCATGCAGTACAATTTCTCCATTGATCTTTCTTGTTAAAATAAGAACTTTCCAGAAAATGAAAACTTATTTTTAAAATTTTCTGCAATTTTACCTTTTTTGGGAAATCAAATCTTATTCTTCCTCCTGGCATATAACAATTAGCAAAAATGCTACAAGTAAATGGAACACCAAGTTGATAGTGAATGGAGAAGAAACTGGAACAGTTACTATCAAATGGGGAATTTTCCAAGGAGACTCACTGTCACCTCTACTCAATGTCATTGCCCCTAATACCACTCACAACATTCTCAACAGCACAGGCCTAGAATACCAGCTTTCAAAAACAGGGCCAAAGATTTCACACTTAGAGTATATGGATGACTTGAAAATGTATGTAAAGTCATCACCAGAGATTGAGTCTTTACCTAATACAGTTCAAATACTCAGCGAAGATATAGCAATGGAATTTGCCCTTGACAAGTGTGTGGCATTATCACCGAACAGAGGAAAGATTGTTGAACAAGAAGAAATCAACATGCCAAACAACAACATCAAAACACTGGGTGTTAAAGAAAACTACAAATGTCTTGGAATTTTGGAAACTGACAACATCAAACGTACCCTTGTTAAGAAAAATACAACCAAGGAGTATTACCAATTAGTTAAAAAGATATTGCAAACTAAATTAAATGGAGGCAACACAAGAAAGGCAATTAACACATGGGCAACCCCAGTTCTAAGATTCACAGCTGGTATTATCTATAGGAAAGAAGCAGAATTAGAAGCCATAGACTGCAAAACTTGCAAGATAATGATGTCGAATCAAGCACTACACCCTAGAAGTGATGTTGATCATCTTTACTCACCAAGAAAACTAGGTGGAAGAGATCTCTTTAAAGTTAAGCAAGCAGTTGAAGAAGAAAAATGAGCACTGAAAGATAACACCAAGAAAAGCAAAGAGAAGCTTCTAGTTGAAGTGTACAAGGCAGACTTATTTCACATTATAGAAACCAAAGAAGATTTCAAAAAGATTGAAATCAAAACTCACTTTGAAAGCACTTGCATGGGCAATAGTTGAAAGACACAGGAAACAAAGTTGATAGTGAAAATACTTGGAAGTGGCTCCAAAATGGGCACCTGAAGAATGAAACAGAAGGACTCATTCTAGCTGCACAAGATCAGGTACTCAGAACAAATAGTATGAAACCGAAGAGTCTGAAGACTGGTGATAACAGCAAATGTTGACTTTGCAAGACAAAGGATGAAACAGTCGACCACATGGTTAGTGCCTGCAGTAAAACTGCTCAAACTGAAGGAACATCATGATAGAGTTGCTGCTATGCTGTACTGGAATCTTTGCAAGAAGTATGGATTACCATCAGCCAGAAATTCATGGGAGCACAAACCAGACAAGATCATGGAGAATGATGAAACATAGATTCTTTGGGATTTCCAATTACAAACAGCTAAACAACTGGCACATACCACCCCTGATATCACAACTGTGGATAAAGTGAGAATTAGGGTTGGATCATTGACACTGCAATCCCAGGGGACAGTAGAATAGAGAAGAATGAACAATAGAAGATCATGAAATATCAAGACATGAACAGAGTTAGAGGGCTTCTGGGAGAAGAAGGTGACCATTGTGCCAGTTGTTATTGGAGCCCTTGGAGCAGTGCCTAGAAGTTTCAAGAAACACCTGGACATTCTGAGCATTGAACAAATAACACCAGCTCAACTCCAGAAGACAGTGTTGCTTAGGCCAGCAAGAATCCTGTGAAAATACATTTGCAGTTCCCAAGAACTTGGCTAGATCTTGAGTTGCATAACACCATATACCAGTCAAATATCTGACTGTGTCAATTAATAACAAAAACAACAACA
The DNA here is from genome assembly GCF_001447785.1 of Gekko japonicus. NCBI lineage: Eukaryota > Metazoa > Chordata > Lepidosauria > Squamata > Gekkonidae > Gekko > Gekko japonicus. Next base: position 209,128 of record NW_015168667.1, on the reverse strand, counting down.
ACAACAGCAGCAGCAATATGTGAAGGCCCCTGTTGATAAATCAGTGAGGTCTGTTTAGTCACAAGTTATCTGAGAGCTGCTTAACAAACACAGCAATAGAACAGTTACTTTTCCATCCTGGTGTTTTTGAAATGAATCAACTTGCAGTTCATCTCTGACTCTACTCTGGTGTAGCTTTTGATCTAAAAGCTCCCTGCAAAAGAAGTTCACATGTATTTTCGAGGTCACTCTTGAAGCTTGTGGAGGGAAAATGAACTTATGCTATCTGACAAGTATGCAGTGACTTTTTTCCCTTTTCCCCTCAGGGCTCAATCTTTACTTTTGAATTTTGAAAGGGAGTTTGGAGCTGAGTTCCCAAACCCATCGCAGAGCAATTATCCTTGGTGCTCCAGCTCCCTTGCCGTTCTTTTCATGAAAGCTGACACTCTACCTATGAATCAAGTGGGGTTCACCTTGAAGCCAGCCATTCATCTATTTAGATGAGTTAGAAAAAAAATCAACTTTGGAGAGCAGTGTTTGTGGGCTGCATGTGGCACATCTGGGAACGAGCAAGTCCCATTTTTCAGTGTGTTCAAACAAAAACTGACGTCAAACAAATGGCTTTGTTGAAACCCAAACCAAACCTGATTCTTTGTATCTCATATGACGACTCATCCCACAATAAATTTTTTTTTTTTAATAGAATTGCTTTAACTGAATGGCCATGGCAAATGTTACAATGTTGATTCAATTTCAGGGACCCAGCCCTTCGATGGAGAGGGCGAGGATAAATTGTGTACCATCTGGTCAGTACTATTGAAATCTCTGAGGCTTTTTCTCTCTTTTAAAAGTTGTAAAGCACATAAATGTGAATGCTGAATACACAGCAGGTTAACAACCCTTGCGATGTGTGTTGTGGAAGAATGGCTGCGGTTACATGGAGCATTAGCCACGCTACAGAGACGGACGAAAGGTGGATTTTCCGGGCGCGATCACAGCGCCACATCTGGGAAGCGTAGAGCTCCCGTGGCGAACCCGAGGCTTCCCGCCGAAGATGCGGGGCAAAAAACTAGTACCTCCGAGGTACTAGTTTCCGGAAACCGCAGGGCAAGAGCGGGCGCCTGATCGCGTTTCCAGTGGTAAGTCGTGGCATCTGGCGCACGCCCATGTCCCGTCGCTAAAAGGATTTTTTCCCCAAGTTTCCACGGGATGCGCACAAGCACCCAACGGCGCATCCGCACACTTCGTTTAAAAACAAACAACACAGCCCCTCCTCTTTTCCATACCCCCCCCACTCCTGGCTCGGCTTGCTCGAGAGGAACTCTGTGCACCGGGCGGCAGAGGGGGAGGTGTAGGGGGGGGTGTGGCGGGAGGGCGGCCCGGCTGAAGCTCCTCCTGGAGGGGACCTGACAGAGGACACAGTTTGCATTCCTCTGCAGCCCTGGAAGGGGTTAAACCTGAGGAGCCTTTTGCTAGAGAGGCCGCTTCTTTGCCACGCCGCAGGATTGCCCTGTGATCAGCACCTCCCCCCTAACCACGGGACCTCGACGGGACCTCTAACGCGCAGCCGTGCGTTATTTTGCTCCGGGGCAAACAGCCATGCTCCCCCCCCCCCGCATTTTCCTGCCCATGTGACCGTGGCCAATAATTTCATACGCTGGTAAGGGTAGCACAGAAACTAGTGACTCAGAGCTGGGGAGCACAATGTCACAAGCAAGACCAGCTGACTAGCTCGGACTATTCTCTGGACTAACAACTTTAGACCATCTTGGAACGCTAAAGCACTTTATTGTTAATAATGTATTATTGGTTGTTTTATTCCCCCCCCCCCGCATTTTCCTGCCCATATGACCGGGGCCAATAATTTCATAAGCCAGTAAGGGTAGCACAGAAACTAGTGACTCAGAGCTGGGGAGCACAATGTCATTGCTGTTATTGACTATCTTCTGTCTCACACATTTTTTACCCCACCCTTCTTTGAAAGAGCTCAAGCAGGGTACGTGGATCTCTCTTCCCTGTTTCATCCCTACAACTTAGCAAGGAAATTCAGGCTGAGGAAGAAGAAGAGGAAGAAGAAGAAGAGGAGGAGGAAGAAGAAGAGGAGGAGGAGATTGGATTTATACCCTGCCCTTCACTCGGGGTCTCAGAGCGGCTTACGATCTCCTTTCCCTCCCCCGCCCCACAACAGACACCCTGTGAGGTAGGTGGGGCTGAGAGAGCTCCTTCAAGAACTGCTCTTTTGAAGAACAGCTCTGACAGAAGTGTGGCTTGCCCAAGGTCATCCAGCAGCTGCAACTGGACGAGTGGGGAATCAAACCCGGTTCTCCCAGATTAGAGTCTGCGCACTTAACCACTACACCAAACTGACTGGTCCCATGTCATTCAATGAGCTTCATGGCAGAGTAGGGATTTGTACTCAGGTCTCTCAGAGGCTAGTCTAACACTCTGACCACTATACAACACTGACTCTGCTTCCACCATGACCACCATTTTAATTCTACATGTGTGCCTGCACATAACATTTGAAAAATGAGTAGTGTCTGCCAACAAATCTGGTGTTATCATTTTACTTTAAAAGTCCCAACATTATCAAAAGTGACATAAAAGGCTGCTCAAAAACTTGTGTGTTCAGCTCACGTCCTGTTTGTGATTTGTGCACAGAGATCTGATTTTTTTGACAATTGGTTTGATACTTCATTGATCTGTCTAGATCTACCAGTGATGACTAGCCATGGTGACTAAAGAGAACTTCCACATCGAGAGGCAGTAAATCTGTGAATACCAATGCTAGGAGCCAGCAATATCAGGGGAAGGCCTCAGCCTCTATACCCTGTTTCAGGCTAACTAGCTGGCCACTGTGTGAGACAGGATGCTGAACTAGAAGGACCGCTGGACTGCTCCATCAGGGTGCTCCTTATATACTACAATTTGCTAATAGTTGTTCAGTAAGTTGTTTCACTGTATTCCTCTCTAACTATGCAGTGCCATGCACTCGGTTTTTCATGCATATGTGTTTTATTTATGTATTTATTTGTTAGATTTTTACCCCACCCTCACAAACAGGCCCTATCCTTCTACCCCTGTCCTTGCTATGTACCTGTTCCACTCAATGGACAATTCTTTATTGATTTGTTTTCTTTATTCATACCCCACTTTTCTCTGTTACATCATCAGAACAAGGTTAGGCTGTAATAGGTTGGGCTGAGAGTTATATGACTGGCCCAAGATCACCCTGAAGCTGCCATGGCAAAGCATGATATTTGAGCCCCTAGTCCTGCACTCTAGCCACTACAATACATTGGCTTGTGAATCACTCAAAAATGATTTAAAATCAGTAATCAGTAAATGCTGTCTTTCAGTAAAATCCTACCCTTCAGTGTTCATCTAAATAGGGGTGCTAATGACCACTGATCGGTTTGAACTGGCAGCATCTTTGTGCCTGCATACTTTTGAGAAAACTGGATGCAAACTTGTAAAGTGGCCATTCATGGTTGTTTGGCTGAACTGAACACACCAACTAATCAGCTCACACATGATCAACACCTTCGAACAACAGAGGTTTGACAGTCAAACATGTTCATAGGAAAATTTGCAGCCTCCCTTGTGACATACACATTACATAAATAGCTATGAAGCTGGTGTCTAACCATCTTCTATTATTTCTATATTATTTGATGCTTGCCTTACTGGTCTTTGGGTGCATTTTTTATGGGGCTTTCATCTGAGGAGTCCCATTTTTTAGCTGTTGTTATTGTCCACTTCTAGTCTGAGGATTGTTTTATAGATGTTGTTTTAGGCTGCTGAATATTGTTTTATGATGTTTTAATGTGCCTGGCTTGTTTTATTTTAGGGTTTAATGGTTTGTTTTATGGTTTTTTAATTGGAACACCTTTTAATCTTGATAATTCTTATGCAGTTTTAATGTGGTTTTAATTGTATTGCTTTTGTTTCATGCTTTAATGTTTTATGTAGTTTGAATTATATTGTTTTTGCTTTGTATGCAGCCTTGAGCAGGTCTCTGGAGAGGTGACATATGAATTTTCTAAATGAATAAATAAAACCTTATTAGTTAAGCTACTAATGACTCAACTATGCATTGACTATGCTCTTGATAGGGTTGTTAATAAATTTAAAAGGTACCTTGTTTCAACCTGGAAAATCTCTGTTTTGATTCTCTTTCTGTCTTGTATAAAACAAAGACCCACAAATCTTTTATTTTCCCCCACCGTACTATAGCTGTATTGCCATAAAAATTTCCATATAATTTATGTATTTTAAGCAATGCATTTTTGGCATATAGTTATAGATGATATAAAACACAGTGTCATTGGCATCAAAACATGTAAAATGGTGCAAGATACTATAAAAATGCCCTAGAAGAAACAAATGACATGGGAAACATCATGGGCAAATTTGAGAAAAATGAAAAGGTCACAACAATAATCTACAAAAACAAAGAAATGAAAAAGGACGCATCTGTACATCCCAAGAGAAGACAGCATGTCATCTCACGACACAATGTAGCACTCTGACCTTGAATCTTTCAAATCAACCTAGGCTGGTTTAGGTTGGGAAGGGAAAGCCTAGGAAGGTCTGCTCAGAAGTAAGTCCAATTTCATTCACTGTGGCTTACTCCCAGGAAAATGTTCTTAGGATTGCAGTTCAGGAAAGATCGGAAGGTCAAATAGTTACTGAGAGAGACACCCAGGAAGATTACTTACAGAGGAGGTTGCCCATTGTTTCTCTGAATGAGTCATTGTCATACTGAGATCAGTGACTCACACAAAAACACAAAGACAGGTCATTCTTGTGGACTCTAAAAATGAACCTTCTATGGGATAAAAGTAGACTATGCCTCTTACTTTAACACAAGAAATAAACACACTTCAGCTATCAGAAATTTAGGAGACACTAAATGAGGAAAATGCTTGCAATCTGCAAGACATTCTGACATAAAGATACATTTACACATAATTATATATAACTAGGAGCAAGGCCCATTGTAGAAAAAATACGAGTGCTACAAAGAGGTGAGACATCCCCCCCGTTCCCCCACTTTGTACCCGGTCTCGAGGAGCAGCCGCTGGAGGGGGTGTTTGTGAAAACATGGCTCACGGAGGCTGCGAAGGGCCACCCTGGAGGCTCAGCAGGGCATCTCCTCAGCCTGGTCCCCTGCTCTCTCTGGCTGTGCTCCTAGAAGGTCTTGGGCTTGGAGCAGGAGGCAGCCAAGCCAAGCGAAGCATAGCTGCAAGAAATACAGTTGCTTAGCGCCGCAGGAGAGCTGCATGGTGGGCATGAGTGTCCAAGCGAAGCATCGCTGCAAGAAATACAGTCACTCAGCGCCGCAGGAGAGCTGCATGGCAGGCATGAGTGTGGGCTAGGCATTCAGGGTGGAGAAGTTCCCCACAGGGCAACTCATCCATCCTGCCTGCTTGCTGGGACTCCCATGGTGTTCCGGTGACTTCATTGCTGAGGAGCTGAGCGCGCCCCTGAGCCCTCCCCGGAGGCTCCTGGGAAGTGCCACTGCCGCTACAGCAGCCCTGCGCACAGCCGGCCTGGGGCAGGGCTTCTGCCATCGCCGCCTCCTCCTCCTTTTGCCCACCCTCTGGACTCGGCACTTTCAGCCGGGTGGCTTCAGCTCCCTGCCCAGCCTGGTGGCAGCAGCCCACAGACCGCCTCCAGTGCCCTCCGCCCCAGCAGCGCACTGGGTGCCGTCTGGTCACAGGGCAGCTGGCTACCTGAAGTCAGCCTCGGCCGACAACAACTGCCGCAGCACCGGCAGGAGTGGCCTGGGCATCCCACGCCTTCGCCCGCCGGGGCATCCATCCCCTCCGGCAGCTCACTGCAGACTGAGGACAAGATGCTGGGTGCTGGTTCTGTGGGCGGGAGTGAGGTGATGCAGCAGGGCAATGCAGCCAGTGGCTACAGGCCCCTGGTGAGTGACACATCAGGGAGCCACCTGATTTTGCCGCGCATAGAACGTTGCCATGCGAAAATGCTATTATATACAGGATTAATTAGCAATATGTCTAAATATTGTGTTACATTTCTTCCAAACAAAATAGCAATAATGGAGCTACAAAGATGAACAGAGTTATGGTGCAATGAATTTATTGTGATGTTTAGTATTTAAACATCTCTGATGCCAAAGAACTGCTGAATATCTGACTACAATGGAGGTTTGCAAAGAGTGGGACTATGGGAAATGGCTCAGCTCTATGTATAGAAGCTGGCATTAATCTGTAGAACAGGAAAGTCCCCAGAAGTCTTCACTATAAATATTTTAATATGTGTGTCTGGAGAAATAGACAACCATATTTCATGCTCCTAGTCACACATATCATGTTCTGCAATGAAATGCATAGATCGCACATTGTAATGCCATGCTTTCTAGTTCACATGCTTAGCTGCTATTGCTTTTGAATTAAATTACTAGCAACAATATCAGTCTGAGTGATCTTACACTAAAATCCCAAGAAGCAGTCAATCTGAACTGTCTAGAAATGAACTGGATGTAAAATGGCAAGACCTTGGGCAGATGAAAATATACGGACAATGTAAGACAGGACTTTTTCCCACTTAATCTTTCAAGGAATCACTTTGCATTCCTAGTCTCAGCATTTGAGAATGTAGTAAACTGGTTTGGAGGATGGGGTAGGCAGACGAGTGTCAGCAGATAAGCAAAACATGGATACCATCTGTCTTAAACAAGGTAGCACTACTCAGACAGAAAGGCAGTTCCTCCAAGTACAGAAACACTTTAGTTGCAAAACCCGTAATGGCGTGAACAGATCAACATTCAAGTCCAGTAGCACCTTAGAATTTTCCGGGGTATAAGCATTCGTGAGTCAAAGCAGGGGATGTGGGGAGGGGGGTGGTCAGAAGACGAGGCTGAGCTCGAACTTGGGGAAGGCCAGAATGGGAGAGGTTACGAGGCAGCCCTGAGCAGCAAGGGCAGATACAGATGCAAATGAATTTATCAAGCCACTGAAAATATTTACTGAACATATCCAGTTCATGTTACAGAGTACACAGGTTGGGACTGTGTAATAGTCAGGTGTGAATTGTGGATTCTCCTCAATTTCCTTGCATGGGATGACCAATTCATGTTGAGACCATGGCACATGCGGAGAAGGGGCTTCAGTGTTCTACTGGTTCCATCTTCCCAACCTGAAACAGATGGGGGATATTTGGAAAACCCATGTGTATGCCAGTGTATATCTATTTGTCAAAGAGAGTTGCTCCTACAAAGGGCATAAGCCAGAAACATATGTTACAGTTATGAGTTTTTTTGTTTCAGCCATATTTGTGGCTGGTGAAATAAATGTGTTGATTTTTTTCCCCCACTGCCAATATGCTACACACCACTGATAGGCCATAAATCACATTATAAATCACACAAATTCACTAGAAAGAATCAGCATGAGAAAACAGAAAATGACACAAAAATAGAGACCCAAATTTCAAAACTGATATGGAGATACTTGAGTCAAAAGGACAGGGATGAGATATTTGAAATGATCTCTAACTGTTGTCTACATCCATGTGTATCCTGTGCAAATATATTTGAAATGATCTCTAACTGTTGTCTATATAGAATGGTAAACATCCATGTGTATCCTGTGCAAAAGACAGTGCTTGCAGTTTCATATTGACAGTGAAAACTATGCGCTCAGAGTTCTGCTGGATCGCTGTCAATTGCTTCCAATATTTCTTTCTTGAGCAGTAATGGCTAATTCAGAACACAACATTGATTTCTGTAACTATCAAATGACTTGTTAAGGTGAGTGGCTGTTACTTAGCAAACAGCTCTGACTAATTAAGTCATGTGCGCATCTTTGGAAGAGCAGTGTGATTGTTACCGAACCCAGTTTATGAAGAAGACGAAATATACTGAGCAAGACAAAATTGTTTTTAAATTGATTTCACACATATTCTTATACCTTCTTCCACAGCCTTGTTTATGCATTATGGTGAATCTTGCATGTACAGGCATACATCTGTTTTTAAGAGAAAGCCATCTGTTTGTAAGAAAGAGTTCACATTGCAATTGAACTCAGGGACTAGTACCTGGATAAATGTGCAGTTTATACCACACATTCAGCTGCAGGAGCAGGGGTTATTTCGTAGAAAAAGAGCGATTTGGCTGCTGCATAAGTTAGTTTGCTCTCCAGCCCTCCTTCCTGAGCGAAGACACAAATGTGTGAGCCGGAGGCTAACAAACTGTGAGCTAGCTCACACTAACTCAGCTTAGAGGGAACACTGGTGCCCGCCCCCTGGGCTCCTTACTGCCGGAACTCCGCTCTTGTGCGCTCCCACAGGAAATGACCCCTGTGTAGGAGAATTACTCCACAGATATTTGTGCACTGTATATGGACTGAATATGCTTTCATGCTAACTTGTGAACAGGGATGTAGACACACAGGAACCTGTGATATCACACAAATGAATGGACATACTATGTGTCTCTCTTTCGTGCACAGGCATGTACTGGTTCGCTTTTGACACATTGTTGGCGACTGCCCACTCTTCTGAGTGAATAGGCTTACCAACCATTCCTTCTCTGAGGGAAGCATGCACTGTTTAATATTTATAGAAATAGTCCTGGAAATGAAGAGCTGTTCCATAACTCCAAAAAGCAACTCATAAATGGCAGGGATGGTATACACAAATGCCACATTAATGTTGTATCCTAGTATAATTGGTATCACACACCTCACTGAGATTTTTTTTAAGCTTCCTCAAGTGGGACATCCCTTACTCCTATTGCTTAGAGAAGAAGAGGAGGAGGAGTCTCAGAGCAACTATGTAATGTAGTCAGTCCCGACCGCATGGCACCCGGGGGTTCCACATGGTCCTGCTAAACCTCAGAGCTTCGCTCCAGTGAACAATGGACTAAACGGATCCTAGCCCACACCAATCTGAGGTCTAGGCTCCTGACCAAGAGCCCATGGAACTCTCGGCCACTGTAAATAGCCTATTACGGTGTAGGGGTGTGTTTTGGGCTGTGGTTTTCACGAAATATAAGCCAGCCTGCGAGCAGGCTAAAGTTGTCTTGTTCTGCACTAATAAAAGTATGAGAGCTGTAATCACTCATCAGTCTCAGTACTTTTCAAACTACAATCTCTTTTCCCTTCCCCTCTACAACAGACACCTTGTGAGGTAGGTGGGATTGAAAGAGCTCTTTTGAGAACTGCTCATGAAAGAGCAGCTCTGAGAGAATTTGTAACTAACCCAAGGTCACACCAGCAGCTGCATGTGGAGGAGTGAGGAATCAAACCTGGTTCTCCCAGATTAGAGTCTGCACTCCTAACCACTACACCAAACTGGCTCTAGTACATATGTGTGTAGAATCCACACCTGTGCTAAATGCTTAAGGCTTTAAGCAAATTGGCAAAGGTACAGCAGAGGCAGGGAAATGAATATCCAATTAGCAAAAGAAACCTCCTCTGGCAATGGGTCCTAAATGCTAAACCGTCCTCCCCACCCAGATCAGACTAAGAACCAGTTAGTTGGCAACTCTATGTTACTTACAGTGCAGTTCCATGCACAGTTATTCTAGTCTAAACCCAGTGAAATCAGTGGCCTTAATGTAGCAACTCTGCATAGGATTGCATTGTTATGCACAAACACAGGCAGGTTTACAGTCCTTGATCTAGATGGGATCTCACTCTACTGAGTGCTTTCAGTTCAGCTCAGCTTTCCTCCAGCAGGGTTATCTGTCTTATGAGATTCTCTCTCTCTCCCCCCTCCCTCTCTCTGTGGGAAAGGACATCATTCTATGGAAGTCAATCTAATGTGCAATCCCGTTTTCCATGGGAAAGCTGCCAAAGGCACCTTGCTCTGGCAAGTTGTTCTCAGAGTGTAGTGCTTCCTTGAAATATATATGTGATCAGGGGTGGTCTTAGTGATGCTGGGGTCCTGGGGATAACTCTAGGATGGATCCCCAAAATCACTGGTCTGGGGGGAGTGGGGCAGGGCCCAGACCTCTTCCCCTCCCACTACCCAACTCATTGTCACCGTCAGTGCCGCATGATAGGCAGGCACGGAGCAGCTGGCATGAGCGAGGTGGGGAAGGGCTCCCACTGACCTGCAGCTGGCTCTATCCCCCAGGATGGCCCCGTCTGTTCTCCAGCTACCAACACTGCCTGGCATCAGGCAGGAGATGGGTGAAGAAAATGTATTGTTTATGTGCACACGCCTGCCTTTACATGTTTTAACAAATGCACTGGAGAAACTTTGGGGCACTGGAGACACTGTGGAACCCACCCAATTCCCTCGTGTCTCTCTTTAGCCAGGCAGGGCGTTCCCTTAGGGAAGTCTCTCCCTCTTTTTTTCTGGGGGAATGCACTGGAACGTTTAAAAGTTCATGAGTTTTCAGAGTGTCCAAAAAAAGAGCCCTGCCTCAGGACATGTACAGGGCTAGCTGTAGGGTGGGCTCACCCCCTCCCCCAACTCAATGCCAGCAGCTGACTGCCTGTCAGGCAGCAGCTGTGGCTTCCTCAGGGCAGCTCAGCAGTCAGGGGCCTCCTAGCATGCCCCCCACCCCAGTATGGGGCCAAGGGCAGCTGCTCCATTTCTCCCATGCCTAGGAACACCCCTGGCTGTGATGTATATGTTAGAACTACTTTCAATATTGATTGAAATGGTACTTAAGACTGGTATTTACCATCAGCATATTCAGGAATTTACCTAAATCTTTATCGATCTACCCGGAATTAGTTTTTGTTGGGATTTTTGTTAATTCCACATTTTCTTTAGAGTCAGCATTGCACAAGACATACATAGATAAGTAATAGGACCCACAGCCAGTTATGAAGGGTAAAGCGAATGGAAAGAATTTTCCGTTTAGCTTCAAACCGCTAGTCTTCTATTTACATGGCACTACAGTATTGGTGATGTGAAGGACAGCATTGTATGATCCAAACCACCCACCCCCACTAATGTTTTTAAAAGTGAGTGTTTAAAACTAAAGCTCATCAGGCTGTTTGGTTTACGTTCCTTGCTTTCTTTAGTAAATGTCACCAATGGACCTCTGCCTAAATGGCGCAATATGGCAGGGCTGACTGAAGCTAGTGCCCTCCTTCTACACAATCCCCTCCCATGATACCCCCATCTCGGAGTACAAGGCAGGCTACAAAAGAATCCTCTTCCTATAGTCTTGCTTGTACCCTGCCAGGATGGCAGCCGTGTCTTCCCATCTTGTTGCCATCCCAGCAGGATCTATCCACCGGCTTCTGTAGCCTCACTTGGCTGGATCCGAGGAGGAAACAGACCAAAAAAATCATAGGAGACATGTGCCTGCGTCACCTCATCCCACATTGCTGCCCCCATCGATTTGGGCCAGGTGAATTGCCTGGCCCAGATACTGGCCTTGAGGGCACAGGAAGCTGTGTCATTTTTGTCACACTGAAGCAGGTCAGTGCCTGGAGCTGTTCACTGCATGGGTAGCACACTGCCTGAGAATTGCATGTAACCTACTCTAAACCATGGGATATGTTTTACAAATTAAAACATGGATTGGATGGGCTTGACAGGTGGGTACTAATCTGAAAAGATTTGTCCATTGAGTCTTTAGTGCAAGGACCAAGCTCAGAATTGCAGACAAAAGCAGTCAAGAGGGCAACCGTTCTGGATTACTTAGCTAAGCAGTATCCATGCATCCATGCTTTGTCTTGTTCAATTATTGAGTGAGCTGCTTGGGAGGGGGGACAATACATGGATGATAGGCATCAGGCCAGTGTATTTACTCATTGTGCTTTCTCTATCCATGAGGAAAGTAATTCCCTCAGGCTTAAATAACGGGTGATAGTGACACAGCTGTGGCAGAAGGTGGGTATTCTCCAGTTACAACTAAAATGGAGGGGGTTGCTAAATTTTTGTTGATCGAAAATATTTTATATTCTGCCTTTCTCCAATCCTTGAGCCTCAACGCTCAAAAATGAGCCAAAAGGAATTAGGGTTGGGGAATACCAAATCTTTGCCTATGGTGTTTTCCCTGCAATGGGTCACTCCATAGATATCAGCATACTTAGCTGAAGGAGAAATGATGTGGTATGTAATCTTCACCACCACCACCACCACCATGGCCTTGTGTTTAATACAGCCAGGAGATCCTAAGATTGTCTGGCAGCCAGAAGCTCTAGCTCTTTTAGCATTATGCACCACTAGGATTTTGTTTGTTTGTTTGTTTTTGTGGTGTGTGTGTTTGTGATAAGGAAGAAGGCCTAAAGATAGCAATTTCCCAAATGACAAGTTTGTAGAGATCCCAATTAGGTACTGTTATCTAGTGGTTACATGGAAGCACCCCCCCAACAGAAGTGCTCTTTGAAGGTTATCTCTCTCCACTTGTAAAATCCCCCCACTTTGAATGGATAGAGTTGGTAAATTGACTTCTATTGAAATGTGACCTGGTACTCATTTGTAATTAATCTCTGACTTTGGCAGTATAAGGACTGATATATTTTCTTCTGTTTTCTGTTTTACAAGGAATCTCAGAGGGGAGAAACCTGTTTATAAAGAGTTTGTGGCACTTTTTGCTGCAACCCCTTTCCAGTATCTTTTTGTGTATCCTGAAACCTTTTGGCACCCATCTATATTCTCTCCAGAGATTCTAGAAGCTGCAGTCCAGGGCTTTCCTATTATGTTCTGAAGCATCTTTTTCTCCCCATCTCCTTTTTTGTTGTACTAAACATCAAACCTGATGAAGAGTTCTATAAAACCTGACAGCTTGCTGTGATACTTTGCTTGGCCCTGGTTACAAGGGAGAGGCATAACTTATATTTTGGAGATTTTGGAAGAAGGTTAGTAACAGGGATTGTGAATGTTCAGCTTCCTTCACTCATGATCTAAAGACTGAGGGAGGGCTGCTTATGTATCATTATGGAAAAATTAGGATTAGATAAATTGATTCTTATTATTCAATTTATTAATTATATAGAACCTTCAATGTGCACGAGACTTTGCAGTGTACAATAGACATATTCCTGCTCTGATGATTTTACTGTCTGAAAGTGAACATTGTGGAGACTGCAAAAGGAGAGGTGAAGGTAGAGGTGGGGATAAACAAACCAGTTCACTCCAGTTGCATGTGCTTTGTAGGGGAGGAGTTGGGGCTCAGAGGTAAGAACATAAGAACATGAGAAGCCATGTTGGATCAGGCCAATGGCCCATCCAGTCGAAAACTCTGTCACACAGAGGCCAGAAAACCAGGTGCCTTCAGGAGGTACACCAGCAGGGCGAGAACTCAAGAAGCCCTCCCACTGTTGCCCCCCAAGCACCAAGAATACAGAACATCACTGCCCCAGACATAGAGTTCCATCTATAACAGTGGCTAATAGCCACTGATGGACCTCTGCTCCATACGTTTATATAAACATATGTAGGTGGAGTATCTGCAGAAATTCCCAGGTACGATCCTGCAGCATCTCCAGTTAAAAGGATCAGTTAGTGAGTGATGTGGAAAACCTCAGCCTTAAAAGCTGCAGCCAGTCAGAGAAGACAATACTGACCTTGATAGACCAATAGTCTGATTCAGTATAAGACAGCTTTTTGTGCTTAAGTCTGTAGAGAAGGAGGAGGGGGAAGTAGTTCTACTGAATGTCTGATGGGAAAGTATGGGCATTACAGTAGAATTAGTACGCAAATCCGTTCCTGTGAGAAGAACGTAAGAAATCCACTTGACATTTTCACATCTTTGTATACCACTTTATTTATCTTTGAATCTTTGCATGGCCATGCATGCCCCTTGTGTTCTTCAACAAAATCCATTTTTCTTTCTCTTCTTCTTCTCACAGCAGTACAGGCATTTCTGCCCCTTCAGCTCAAAAGGTTTATTGGAATGGACAGAAATCTATTTTGGCAGTAGGCCAATGTGGAACAGAGTAAAGGGCAAATCCCTCCCTTTCTTTCTTTATCTAGTCAGCAAGCTTTTCCTATGCAGACCCAGCCACTGGATGACAATGCCAGGGATGGGAGAAGGCCAGTCAGCTTTCATGCATGTCATTTTGGGGAGCTGCCACCATTTTACCATATCCAAGGTGTGGAAAGCTATCTATCTGACACACAAAGATAAGGAAGGTTATTGTGTGTAGAACGTTTTTATCTTGCCATTCCTCCAAGGAGCTCACAACAGTATACAGGATTCTCCCCTCCTCAATTATATTCTCACCACAAGCCTGTGAGGTAGGTTAGGACAATTGAGAGTAACCTAGTGAGCTTCCCATGGCAGAATGGTGCTTCAAACCAGGGTCTCTCAGATCTAGGGTTGCCAGCCCCCAGGTCCAAGTGGGGGATCCCCCAGTTTTGGGGGCTTCTCCCCCAAACAGCGACATCCCCCGCACAACGTTGCCAACATGATGATGTCATGCAGAATTATGTCATCATGTTGGGGATGCAGCTGTGCGACGCTCTGGTTTGAGGGCAAAAGAGGGCAAAACTCTATGGTAAAACAGTAGAGTTTTGCCCTTAAAACAGAATGCCGCTATGTGACATTCCTGATGTGATGACATCACTTCCATGTGATATTGGTGATGTTGCATGGTGATGTTGCTGTTTGGGGATGGAGCCCTTCCCCCTCCCAGAAGTCTTCCTCACTCCCCCCACCAGTGAGAGGTAAGGACCTGTCAGCCCTACATATCCTAGTCTGACACTCCATTGGTTGTCAGTTTATTCTTTCTGCAATCAATGCAACAGCTTTCTGGAGGGTTCTGCCTTGTTCTCAAAGGTGACCAGCTTCCTGTCTAGCAGCGGTGTGGGAAGGTCTGAAACCAAGGGGAAACAGTAGGTCTCCTGCCTCTCAAAAAACCTCTTACTCATGTTTCTCACTGGGACTTGCAACAGAGGACATCCTGGAAGATTGTGCCTGGATGCCGGATATTTCTAAGTGGAAAGAAAGACAAGGAGTATTTGGTTAACCAAGGCATCCATAGTGGTTGGTAGTGATGTGAAAAACATTTGTTGTGGCACAAGAGATTAAAATGCGGTTCAGGAAAAGAAGAAAACAATGTATAAAACATTTCCTCCAGTCCTCAGGGACTAGTTCAGAAGCACATAAACAGGGACTGCTCAGGAATGATTCAAATCTGTTCTTGACAGCCCACTTAATGTTGCTCAGGAGAAAGTGTCCCCATTACCTTTGAAGTAGAAGGAGAGGGAGAAAAATGCATACGCAAGGAGATATGGAACACACAAGGATGTTTAGTGGCTTGCCCATTGGCACACATTATTTTGCAGCAGGAACTGCTGAATCAAGTGAATGTTGATTTAGAAAAATGGCTATAAAGGTCTTTTACCTCTGTGTGTATTTTCTTGCATCTCTAAATCATAGTAATTATTTGGGCTGTGTCTACACATTGTTGGATATTGAGTTATTGTTGCACAATAGTTATCGTTCACAACTGGATTTTCTTCATGAGGATAAGGTCATCCAGGGGATGAATGACTTCTATCATGCAATGGCAGTGCTATATCCAATTCTGCGTGGATGAATCCTTGAAGCCATGGCCAGGACAGAGTCCAGTGCTCCCATACATGTGGGAGCAACAGCAACAGCGTTGGAAGAGAACTTTCCTGCCTCGCCTTTGTCAGTGCAATCCATTGATCTCCTTTGAATGCTGCTCCAAGGGAACAAGGAATGGGAGGAAGGGAGGGTAACTTAAGGGTATGCATACTGTTTTCCTTCTCCCAAGTCTTTAATGCACCCACAAAACCTCTTTTGTTAGCATATATGATGAATTCTCCAAAAATCTCTTTTCTATATTGACAGCAAATTCAGGTCTAGAGCTGTGGTCACACACAGTAAATAATCCACTTTCAATCCACTTTCAATGCACTTTCCAACTGGATTTTGCCCGTTCACACAGTAAAAATCCAGTTTGAAAGTGCACCAAAAGTGGGTTGAAAGTGGACTATTTAATGTGTGTGCCTGCAACCTAGTATTAACAGTATAGACATCACAGGGATGTTTATGTTATTTACATAACATATTTAATCATTTATAAGATTTACTAGGTGCATTTGTCATCTTGACTTGGTCGCTTGCCATGTCAGCAATCTAATTCAGCAAGTCCTTCATAAATTTATGTGATCTTTTTTCCCATGGCTTTCTGAATGTTTGCATTATACACCAGAGGATGAAGGCTTTCAGTATCACCTGGCCAAAGAGTTCTAATTCCAAACCATCTGAAAGAACAGGAACTTTCCATGTTTATGGTTCTCCTTTCAAAGTACCAACTTCTACAACTGCCTTTTGTGAAGATTGCAATGACTTACGGGATAAGAGATCTCCTGTACTCCAAGAAAATTTTAAAAAATCCTTTACATTATACAGTACGGATCAACATTTGCAATCAATAGTCATGTGAAAGTCAATAATGAGGTAAGTATATTACTTATCCTATGCTTTGTACACAAATAGAACTGGAAAAGCTAAGTCAAACTACACTAAAGGATGACCTGTGATTGGATCGCCAAATGTGCTTTTTATTCTCAAAAAGAAGCCACAAACAACCTGTTTTAGATCATGGTCTGGCACAGGGGAAGTTTGAAATTAATATTTCTCTCCACTAACAGGGGAGAAAACCTAGTAAAATTGGGTGCCTGTTTTTTCACTACTGAGGCTAATAGCAACTCATGGTATGGAGGAGGATCTATTAGGGAAATGGTACAAGGAAAGGGTTAATCTTCCTGACCCTCACCCAGTGCCATGCCTCCAAGTTCCTTTCTCTTATAGATGATTGTTAAGGTTATAAAGCACATGGTGTAATCCAGTCATGGATCTCCCATATAATTGGCTGGATCCAGTTCACTTAACCTTACCAAATCCTTGTCCTTACTAAAGCCCCCTTCATGCAAGACTTTTGTCCATGCAGATCCTATGGTCCCCAGCACAGTCTTTTTGGGAGGGAGTGTCAAAGGGAACCCCCTACTTTCTTTTTCACTAGCAGAAAAAGGTGGTTGGATCCAATACAAAGCTAAACATCCTGTGTGAAAACATCATTATGGCCTTGACGTAAACAAAGCTTGTCTGTCATCTGTCAGTCCTACCTTTCTTCCAAGGAGCTCAGAGCAGCACACAAATTTCCCCTCGTTTTATCTACTCAGCATCCCTATGAGATAAGTTATTGGCCCATGTTTACCCACCTGGCTTCATGGCAGCTGTAGGGATTTGAACTGGTGTCCTCCAGATCCCAACCCAACACTCAAAAGAATATAAAAACAGCCCTGCTGGATCAGACTAGTGGTTCACCTAGTCCAGCATCCTGTTTCACACAGTGCCAAACCAGTTCCTCTGGAGGGCCAACAACAGGGCATAGAAGCCAAGATCTTCCCCTGGTGTTGCCTCCTGGCTCTGGAATTCAGGAGTTTGGTGTCTCTGAATGTGGAGGTTCCTTTCAGTCACCATGGCTAGTAGCCATTGATAATAAGAGACTCAAGCAACTATATCTTACCACATTGAGAGAGAAATTAAAGTTCAAGGTAAGTTTTTAACAACCATAGTAGCTTTTTAAAAAAATCAAGCTATTTGTGAGGGGGTTTAAAATGTTTAGTCTTGGCAATACGTGAATGAACACATTCCTGTAACAGTTTATTCTTTTAATCATCCCCACTTGACTTCTTTGAGCAGTCTGAGATTTACTAACAGCTCACGTATGACAAAATGAAATTTATAATATCGCCTCCACAAGTGGATGGAATAAACATCCCCTCTACACATGTACGGCATCCTCTCAGTATCCAAACATGAAAGATTAACTTCATGTATAAATTAGTAGAGCCATTTGACATTTTAAACAATTCCCAGTTGTCTTGCCTTCTCACTCCCCAGGGCGTCTGTAAAACAAAAATAAACAAATTATTAACTTGTTAGCTGAATTAATTGAAATGTTAAATGTTTGTTTCTTTTTACAAAGAAGTCCTTTCTAGCCGCTATGAGAATCTCTGTGAATCTGACTACACTTTGAATGATTCGTGAGAAAACTTGTAAATTTGATGAAGGAAAAATAAATCCTAGTTCCATCTTTATCATGGTTTTTTTAAAAAAATACAGGGCTATAAGTGATGATAATGACAAGTTGTTATTGATAGGAAAAGCTAAAAGAAAGTTGCCTTTAAACCTCAAAGAAGTCGTTTCTAAAAAATGAGAACATAGAAGTCTTTTAGATTTTAGAGCCATTAAAATGCAATAAACTGGATTTATGAAAGTGCTTGTCACTTACTAATTGGCTAAAATTTCAAACAGAGTAGAGTGTTCAGAAGCTCCACATGAGGGCTGATTTACATAGCCATTTTTGTCCATTCCCTGAAACTTGGGGAAACAAAACATGACTATACTGAAAGGACTGCAAGACCCTATGGGTAGTATTAGAAAGTATTCTTGCATAACCACAAGGAATAGTAGTCTTTAATTGGGGGGGGGGGTAACTCTTGCTACCTTTCTGTCCATTCCTGGGGGTTCAGGGGTAGAGTCCAAGGCTGCATGCAGTGACCTCCAGGATTCCCTTTTTCTCAGTCTGTCCTCCAGAAGAGACTCAGTAAAGCAAACACTACCCAATTCTCCTGCTGCTCCACAGCCCATTCCATATACACCTAGGGATGGATCTGGCCCTTCCTCCCTGGTTCTTTCTCAGCCTGCCTCCTTGGCAATGCTCCCTCTGAGCTGTGGAGCCTTGTGAGCAAAAATTCTATTTTGTGAGCTACTGGCATTAAAGATGTGAGTGGGCGATTTGGCTAACGCATAAATTAATTTGCTCTGGAGCCATCCTTCCTGAGCTAAGACAAAAATGTGTGAGCCGGAGGCTAAAAAACTGTGAGCTAGCTCACACTAACTCAGCTTAGAGGGAACACTGCTCCCTGGGCTCCTCCAATCCCCTGTCTTGAAAGGAGGGGGGATCCTGATTGACAGTCCTTTGGCCCACTGTCTGAGGATTCTTTCTCCTAGGCCCCACCCGCTGAGCCTTTTTTTTTATAATACTTTTTAAATTATATTGATACATATAAAACAAACAAACATACAAACATTTATGGGGGGAATGAATATAAAAACATTTACATTGTCCCGTCATATTTCTAACATTTTTCTCGATGCCGTTTGCAAAAACTGATGGTGATATTTATTCATTTATTTAGAATATTTCTATGTTGCCTCTTTCGAATTCTGCTTCAGGTGGCTTACTATTACAAACCACAATATGCAGGACAGTGAAACACCCCCTACCAACAACAGCAAAATGATGGCAGACAGAAAAGAAATGCATAATTATACCGCCCATCCCAGAATACATCAAAAACTACAGGGTTGCAAAGAAGGGGTTGTTGCTACAGGAGCTGGGGACTTGAGTTCAGATCCAGTTTGTTTCACAGTATTCCCTCGTGAGTCAGTCTGAGAGAAAGGCTTTGAAAGACAAGAATTGGAAGGACAGATTATGTCTCCTACTGGATATCCTAATGCATTATTAAAAAGCAACCATTTGGATCAAAGCCATATCACTGGAACAGAAAAGGGAACAACAGTTAAGAACAACTGCTCCAGGTTACTTCTCCACACACAGGACTTTTCATCTCTAAGGCTGCGGTCACATGTGCCAGTTGAAGCGGTGGGGAAGTGAGGCTATTCCCTCCAGAGTACTTCGACCCACAGTTGCTAGATCACACCTCCCTTTGGAGCTGCGGGCGCAGCCCATCAGTGTAATCAGGCGCAACTGCGGGTGAGTTGGGTTTTTTTGCCGTTTGTTTCTCATGTGTATAAATGAGGAATTGCAGCTCTACACCGAGGGCCCCCTATGAGTATGTGATGATGTGCATACTGCGAAGAGGGGAGGATACAGCACAGAGACAGGATGGCCTGATCAGACCATCCTGATGGCATGAGTGTGTGCTTGAGTGATCAGACAGGGGAAAGTCCTTCAGAACCCGTTTACTACCAGACTTTCCCCAGTGTCTTTTAACTCTGCTTCCGTGGTGGAGCAGTGTGGATTGCCGACGACTGCAGGACACTTTCCAGATGTTGCTGTCTGATCACACCCTTTAGATCCATCGGGCATTCACACCTATTTCAGATCTACTGGCACGTGTGATCGCAGCCGAAGTCTTTGGTGTGAATACTTCAGCACCTGAGACATTAAAATGTTTTTGAACATTTCATTACTCCTCAACAGCTCAGCCAATTATATTGATTAGTTCAATTCAATGAACTGAAATCAGTTCTCTGATTGCTCCTACCTCCTTTCCATGGTAGCCTTACCAGGTTGCCCCCATGCGCCTGCTCTGTGGAGCAGCAGGAGGGGGAAATGGGAGGGGTGGAATGACAGTGAAATGCTGTGATATTAATTCCAATTGGGTCGATGGAAATGATGTCATAGCATCTATGAATTTTCTGAATCTGTGTGGTTGTTACCAGAAAGTGGGGAACTCATAGAGAATCACTGATGCCATGATGTCATGTCCACCTGCTTAACTGGAAGTGACATCACTGCATTTGTGATGTGGCTCCTCCCCAGGCTCAGCCCCCCAACTTGCCTCCAGAAAACTGGAAGCTAAGGGCTGGCAACCCTGCTGCATGCTGCCATCTTCTGATGGTGATACTTTAGTGGGCAGATGTTGTTTTGACATAAATGATTTAACGGAGAAGCCACCCAGTGCTCAGCAGTGCATTTCTAAGCCCGGTTACACTCTTCTGAGCCCATTGGAGTCAATGGGCTTAGAATGATCCAAGTCTGTTTAGGAGTGTACTGAAAATGACTTGAGATGTTTCTAATTGCACTGGACTGTATAGAACCTTTGGCATTAGGTATATCCATGTATATAATTTTAAAATCTGAATTAAACATAATTAAACATAAATTATTACCATCATTGATTATTAGGGATAAGAACAGAAATGGTAGATAGGTAGTATTCAGGTTGTTTTGTTATTTAATATTTTATTCATTTTTCTTTATTATAGTTAAACCCCCTATTCAGATTCCGTTTGGTATTTGTTTCCAACAGTTTCAATAAGAAGCACTCTTTTGGCTGTAACTTTTTGTTTTCCAACATTTGGGATGGAATTTGCCCAAGAGATCCTCCCTGCCAGATTTTAGACAGATAGGAAAATCTGTGCCATCTTAAGCAGAGTTATGCCCTTCAAAGCCCATTGACTTCAATTAGCTTAGAGGGGTTTAACTCAGAGCACTTGCAGAATGAACACAGAGAAGAATGAACCGGCATGTGAGAGAGTCTTGCTGTTTCCCATGAACCTTAGATGGGTGCTGAGGTTATCTTTAAATAAAAACGGAGCAGGTGGACAAGGTGAATTAGAGCTTCCCCCATGCTTGGTTGATTTCTCATATATTCTTGAAAAGTTCATTCAGAATGGCATATTTACACAAACATTGACAACTCAATCCTGAGCAGTGAGATTCCAAGGCCCAGCCTTATTAAGCCACATTCCAAAGACTAAAGGGCACTTTCCACTGTTTCTCCCCCACTATGCTGTTCCTGGCCAGCTACTGAACCCAAGGAACAAAATGGGCTGCAACGTGAGGAGCAATTGGTAGAAATCACAACCTCTTTTAAAGAAAACTTAAGGGTACTTAGTGGTTGATAATACGGTAAAATGACATAAAACTCCAGGTTAGGGGTGTGCACTTCAAAAAAAAATAGTTTTTATTTTGGATCAGTTATTTTTTTGAAGGGCATGATTTCTGGTATATTGACATTTTGGGGTGGGGTGGTTTAGCTATTGTAATTATTTGGGGGCACAGTTTTCAAGCCCAGGAATTTTGTACCCTATTGAAAATAATGACATTTTAAAGTTTAAAGGGACCACGTGCCTCTGAACAGTTGTGGGATTTGCAATTCCTCCATTTCTAAGGACTGTTGGAAATGTAAAACAAATGTTGGAACATTCTTTTTTATGTGGTGGCGATGTGGTAGAGTACAGAAATATTGGATGGTGATACAGAAATTAATATCAGATGTTTTGAACATAAACTTGGAATTGTCTCCAGAGGTAGCCCTATTAAATATGATCCCGGATAGTTATTATATAAAAGACAGATACTTGATGATATATGTTTTAACATCTGCCAGGATATTGTTAGCCAAATACTGGAAACAAAATGAACTCCCCACTAGAAAGGAAGTAATTTGTAAAGAGAGTGACTGGCCCAAGGTTATCTACTGAATTTCCATGGCAGGGTGGGGATTTGAGCCTGAGTCTCCTGGATTCTCACTTGACTCTCTAACCATTACACTGTGCTGGTATAAAAACTCTCCGGAATCTTAGGATATAGTACATTTATCTCATGTTTCCCTTTCTGTCTCTAGTTCTGGTGTGCCCAGGGGAAAGCAAGGGAAGCCTCTTGATATGCCTGCCTCATGCAGAAAGGTGTGGGTCCTAGGGACATAATTTGGGAGGGCAAGTGTAGTGGTAGAATTTGTGAGCAACTTTCTGTTTTGCCAGCTTAGCACATAGCTGAATGGTGGATCAACCAGGCATTGAAATGTCAAGAGATAATTTATTCCCTGAGATATGGTCACTGGTGCTACCTATGTGAAGGTCAGGATGACTTGCTGCAATTATTATTTTGTGCTGTGCTTTTGTTTTATGATAACAGAGTTTCACAGCAGAGCCCCAAGATTGAACACTGTTGCTTAATAGGAAATTGACAACCAAAGTGTGAGCAGCAGGTTCCGATTCTGAGAACCGGCCATCCATAAAGTGATAAGTGAAATCTACAACCTCCCTACAACTAATACAAGTGAGTGCTGCTATGGTTCACTGGGCTGCTGGTCCAGTGTGCGATTATTTTTCAAATGCATATTGATGGGGAAACACACAGGCCAAGAGATGGTTCAGTGATCTGTTTACGGAATACAGGACACATCACTTGGCTCTCGTTTCAAATACAGATTCGGTTCAGAGATTTGGTACCTGCTATTATCTGTAGCACTATATGAAGAGAAACAATATCGTCAGCTCAGATTTTTTTACTATGTAGTGTGCTGTAATTAACTCTAGAAAACATCAATGTTAGCCAAGAACCAAATATCTGCTAGCTCAAAAGTACCCCAAAGTCACATAAATCTTGGGGATGCCATTGAGAGAGGGGACAAGTAATCATGCCCCTCCTCCAGTGTTTTAGACCACATAATGTTTTTCTTCAGGAGCTTAGGGATTCCTGATAAATCCTGGCAAGGGTCATGAAGGATGATCCTTAGCAGATATTCTAATCCATACTTGGACTTCATTGTGCATCAGAACGAACACTAAAGGCCTGAACTACATCAACAGCAAAATGAGAAAGTAATAAGGTGGCAAAGTGCTGATGGTTTTGAATGGATTGTACCACTTCTGACTGCAGGGGGGTGATTACATTGTTCAGCATTCTACTATGTTAATAACTCCCTGCATAATGTGAAGGGTTAACCTATAACTCCCCCCCCCCCAGACATTGTGTTTGCAGGAAGGCTTTACATGGAAGAACATTAAAAACGTGGCTCTCCCCACCTACCATCTGACACAGTACAGCCCGTTTTGCCACCTGATAATTCTATCACTTCATTCTGCTGTACGTGTAGGCCAGGCCTGAGAGGAGATTTAATCCATGGCTTGAATAAATGGCTTCCTTTTTGGTATCATGCATACTGTGAATACTAGCAGAGAAATGTGGAAGTGTGTCTACATGTCTCTCACTTTACTTTAGTGCTCAAGTGGTTTATATAGAACTAGCCTGATACCCATATTTCACTATGGTATTTAAGTTCTGTAAATCTATATGCTAATAGCCAAGTGTCCCCAGTGTGTGCGGATATCTAAATCCGCACATCGGGGGCACCTGGGGGGCAGGGAGATTTTCCTGCACATCTGGGGCAATCACCAGTTGTGCAGAAAAATTGAAAAACTGTAAAAAACTATAGGAGGGGATACTGAAATCCCAAAAAAAGTAAAACAGTGTCCCCTGCGCATGCACAGGGAATGTTCTTGGAACTCTGCGGCGGGCTGGCGGTTGGAAGCCGCTCAGGCCTCGCCACGGGGCGGGGGAGGAAGAGATCGGCAGCGGCGGAGGAGACCACTTGAGCCA
>NW_015168667.1:149778-184908 GCF_001447785.1 Gekko japonicus | reverse complement strand
GGGGGGGAGATGAGGCCCAGCAGTTGCAAACCACTCGGGCCTCAGTTCCAGAGCCGGGGGGAGACCGGTGAGGCCCGGTGGCTGACAGCCACTCGGGCCTTGCCCCCCTGAGCCGGGGTGGTGGAGGAGGGGGGTGGAGGAGACTGGTGGTGGTGGTGGAGGAGGAGACAGGGGATGGGGGTAATCGGCAGGGATGGGGGGGAAGTTTACTTGCTGCTGCTGCTTCCTCCTCCTCCTCCTCTTGCTCTGCGTGGAGCTCCCCCCCGCGTGAGTATCGCGGGTCCCCTTTCTTGTCTAGTTATAATACTGATGATGTGAAATTTGAGATGTGACATGTACTATGTTTTTGCCACATTCCTAAGTTGCCTCCTCCTTGTAGCATTGGTGTATCTGGCTCAACGTTTGCCAGGGGCTTTCTTGGGGGCAGTAAGAGGTGAGAGGTCTGAGGGGGAGTTGGTGTGAGGGAGTGGTGATGTGGTGGACATTTCTTCAGGTTCATAAGGGAGGCATGCATCGAAATGGCTCCTAGAAATGTCCTTTACTATCTCCCCATAAACATTCATACCCTGGCCCTGCTCCTACACCTGTTTCGTGTTGGGGGGATTGTATTTAAAGGCATCAGGGAGGCTGGGCCAGCAGCAGTGCTAAGGCAATCATACTGAGCAAACCTCCCCAGCGGCTGTAAGCATCCCACCTCCTCTCCTACACCTGACAGGCAACTGCCTGTCCAGTGTAGGAGGGGGAGGGGAAGGAGTATTAGAAATCACTGTGGAGGTCGGGCTGTGCCTGACAGACAACTGCCTGTTACGTGTAGGAGGTGGGGGGAGTGTGTTGGAAGCCATCAGAGAGGCTGGACCAGCAGCTTTGCTTCACCTCACAGGTAGTTGTTGGCCACTCTTGATTTCCTCAACTGTCATTAGCTCTCTGCAGTCCTCAGAAAACTGAGCTCTGCAGCTGACCAATCAGAGAGTGGGGGGTTCAGGGAGGCAGCCGCCTGGCAGCCACATAGGAATCAATGGGGGAGCACATTTTATCCCTTTTGACCCACTTAGGGGTCGATTTTCTAAAAAAATTCCTTCTTAGTGAGCACCTACCCCACGATAGGAGCATTTTCCCTGAATTTGGTGGTTCTAGGTCCAGTGGTTTGGCCTGGGCATTGATTTTACGGTGAGGGAACTTTCTTTTATATATATATGAGAGTCTGTCTACATGTCACTCACATTCAAAGCCTAGGCATGCTTTTGCAGGATTTGAATCCTCACAGCCTGTACATACTAAGGCTTCAGAATTACATGTTGGTTGGTCAGTGCATGCACAGTAGTCCACATGATGAGTTTTCTTCTTTTGCCACAGGGTGATCATATATTTCCCACAGCAGGGCAAATAGCACTGTAAGAGGGCAAATTTCACAGGGATGTAACATGAGTTGATGGATTATCCCACCACGTCACATCAATGCCATAGTCCTGATCTAATTTACCCTCTTCTGCCCTGCAACTGATTTTAAAATAAATTTAAAGACCAGGTCATCAGCCTTGAACAAAAACATTTCAGTGGCCCTTAGTTTTGCACTACAATGCTCAAGTGCATGTGCCTTGCACATGTGTCCAAATATTTGACTGGTAGATCATGTTCTGCAATTAAAGATCTATCCAAGTTCTTGGGAATTGCAGATGTATTTTTGCAGGATTTTTGCTGTTCCAAGCAACACTGTCTTCTGAAGCTGAGCTGGTATTATTTGGTCAATGCCCAGAATGTCCAGGTGTTTCTTGACACTTCTAGGCACTGCTCCAGTGGCTTCAGAGACAATTGGCATGATGGTAATCTTCTTCTCCCAGAGGCACTCTAACTCTATTCATTGGTCTTGGTGTTTTGTGATCTCCTGTTCTTTCTTTTCTATTCTGCTGTCTCTTGGGATTGCAGTGTCAAGGATCCAAACCCTAGTTCTCATTTTCCCCCCTACAATTGTAATATCAGGAGTATTATGCTCCACATGTTTATCTGTTTTCAATCAGAAGTCCCAAAGAATCTTTGTGATTGATTGATTGATTGATTGATTGATTGATTGATTGATTGATTGATTGATTGATTGATTGATTGATTGATTGATTGATTGATTGATAGATTAGATAGATTAGATAGATTAGATAGATAGATGAGAGTGTGCCTACATGTCACTCGCATTCAAAGGCTAGGCATGCTTTTGCAGGATTTGAATCCTCACAGCCTGTACATACTAAGGCTTCAGAATTACATGTTGGTTGGTCAGTGCATGCACAGTAGTCCACATGAGGAGTTTTCTTCTTTTGCCACAGGGTGATCATATATTTCCCACAGCAGGGCAAATAGCACTGTAAGAGGGCAAATTTCACAGGGATATAACATGAGTTGATGAATTATCCCACCCGCGTCACATCAATGCCACAGTCCTGATCTAATTTACCCTCCTCTGCCCTGCAACTGATTTTGAAATAAATTTAAAGACCAGGTCATCAGCCTTGAACAAAAACATTTCAATGGCCCTTAGTTTTGCACGGCAGTGCTCAAGTGCATGTGCCTTGCACATGTGTCCAAATATTTGACTGGTAGATCATGTTCTGCAATTAAAGGTCTATCCAAGTTCTTGGGAATTGCAGATGTATTTTTGCAGGATTTTTGCTGTTCCAAGCAACACTGTCTTCTGAAGCTGAGCTGGTATTATTTGGTCAATGCCCAGAATGTCCAGGTGTTTCTTGACACTTCTAGGCACTGCTCCAGTGGCTTCAGAGACAATTGGCACGATGGTAATCTTCTTCTCCCAGAGGCACTCTAACTCTATTCATTGGTCTTGGTGTTTTGTGATCTCCTGTTCTTTCTTTTCTATTCTGCTGTCTCTTGGGATTGCAGTGTCAAGGATCCAAACCCTAGTTCTCATTTTCCCCCCTACAATTGTAATATCAGGAGTATTATGCTCCACATGTTTATCTGTTTTCAATCAGAAGTCCCAAAGAATCTTTGTTTCATCATTCTCCATTATTTTGTCTGGTTTGTGTTCCCATGAATTTCTGGCTGATGGCAAACCATACTTCTTGCAAATATTCCAGCGCAACATAGCTGCAGCTCCATCATGACATTCTTTATAGTCAGTTTGAGCAATTTTACTGCAGGCACTGACCATGTGGCTGACTGTTTCATCCTTGTTGTTGTTGTTAGCAGGTGAATAGCCTTATATGGGCATAATAGCTTAGCAATATGTGTACCAGGTTCTCTGAATTCCCCGCTTTCATTTTTTTAAAAGTATGTCTCTAGTTCTAAAAAAATCAACCCTGAGTGTTCCCTGGAAGTCCAAATACTGAAGCTGAAGCTCAGATACTTTGGCCACCAAATGAGAAGGGAACACTCACTGGAGAAGACCCTGATGCTGGGAAAGACTGAAGGTAAAAGAAGAAGGGAACAACAAAGGATGAGATGGTTAGACGGTGTTACCGATGCAACAAACATGAAAGTGAGCAAACTCCAGAGGATGGCGGAAGACAGGAGGGCCTAGTGTGATGTGGTCCATGGGGCTGCAAGAGTCAGACTCGACTGTGCAACTGAACAACAATAGCAGCAGCTCCTTCTGCCTTTTCCATTATATCTTCACAAGGGAAGACAACTAGACATTTACTTTTATAAAATGAAAGTGGGGAATTCAGAGAACCTGGTACACATATGGCTGTACTGTTCTATAGATATTATGTCATTTAAAAATAAAAAAAGCCTCTGGTGGCAGGGGAGGAAGTGACACCCAAGCCTCCAGGAGCCACCAGCCCATACACCATTTTCTGGCTGTGGGGCGGACTCTGCTTTCTCCAGTGTTTGCAGCAGCGAGAAGGTTCCAGTGAGGGCAATGCCAGTATGGTAAGTCAATGGCTTCCTTCCTTTTGCTTCCTCCCTCCCTACTCTTGCTGCCTCGGGTTGTGGGTGTGGGTGTGTGACAAAAACAATGGTCCTGAATATTTGGGAGCAGAAAAAATCCCCAGGAAAAAATCCTGAATTAGTAACAACAATTATGAAACATACAGATAGTGAAAACTATGCCCTACCCAAAATCTGGATCTGAACTTGGTTTATTAACCACGATTAGTCTTAACTATGGTTTTGAATGATGTCTGAATGCAGACAGCTTAATCCTGTTTTAGTCTTCATTTGTTCCCTAGCAATGCTTGCGATTGCTCTATGTTTTGGGGTTATTTATGACAGAATAACCCTGCCCCCTTTTAGTGTATATTAAAATAATGTAATCTTGGCTTTCTTATAATGGCTATGGTATGTGTGTACATTATTGTAAGGAGTGGGCCAATGTAATATTTACTGAGTTTGACTGAGGCACGGTAGGCAAAAGTACAAAAGTATAAAAATATTTGTTTTGTATTTCATCAGTAACTTTTAACTCTCCTGCTTAAAACAGCTGTTGGTTGACTGTAATAGTATTCTGCTGTGGTAAATGTTTCCTTTTTCAGAGAAATACTGTTACAGAAGGGCTTATTTACAATTTAACTAATCCACTTTACAGCCACTTCTAACTGTGTTGGACAACTGTTTGACAACTATTTCCATTAAACCCCATATATGGCAGAACCAACTTTAAAAGCTGATGAAATCAGACATTCCAGTCTTACCAATACTGGCGTAAATAGCCTATTTCTCCTTGAAGGTAGACTCCCTCCGAATCTAAATGACATTTCTTTAGTAATTTTAATAAATTAGCCAGTCTGCTGTCCCAGAGCCAGACCTCCAGACCCACTGACCCCCTCAGTGGGTCCTTTTCCTCAATGAACAGCAACTTTTTGGAATTGACAGTTAATTCCCTGTCCCTCTCCGACTCAAGCATTCTAACATTCTCCCCCTCTGATTGGTGTAGGTTCTGCTGATTCAAAGCTTGGTGACAGGGGATTGGAACATCACCCAAAGAAGGGCAGGACAGCTACCTGTCCATCACAATGCCCTCCTATGCTACAGAGAGAAGTCAATGAAATCAGCATTTTTGACTCAAACTAAGATTTGAGTGATTGACTATAAGATGAACGGTAACTTCATAACGTATGCCATCAGCATGGTATAGTGGTTAAGGTTCTAGACTAGGGTGAGGGTCATATCACAGGTTCATATCCCCTTCTTTGCCACAACACTCACTGGATGACCTTGGGTCAATGACTCCTTCTCAGCCTAACTTATCTCATAGGATTGTTGTGAGGAGAAAATGGAGGAAAGTGTACACTAACATGAGTTCCTTGGAGGAAAGGCCAGATAATCATGTTGATGTTGGAACTAAACCCATATTTGTGTTTGCTGTAGCCGATAGCGGCTTGCAGAAAAATAACATTTGCACTTTACTGCCAGAAGTGTTTTACACCAATAAATTTTCACAAACGGAAAAAAGGAGGAAGAGAATAAGTGAATCATACTTTCAAGAGATAGATTGCACTGTAAAAGCAGGGCAGGATGAAGAGTTAATTATCACATTCAAAAGGGCACAAGACAACCTGTAATTAAAAAGGAGGAGAAAGAGGGCAGCTGCCATGTCGACACGGGCAAAAGGCAGAAAAACCTTTGATAATTTCTTTTTGCATACACACACACACATTTTGACTAGAAAGGATCTTTTTCGGTGAAAAAAATGTTGATTTACACTAATACTGCAATATGACGGATATTCTTTCTGAACTCAAAGGCGTACATCAGAACCATATCTAGTAAAATAAAAACCATGGGTTTGAAGACGCAGGGGGGAAAATTGTAATATTTTTTCATACATTAAAACTCTGTGTTTCTTCCCTCAGTCTTCAGCCGCAATGTCTAAGACTTCCTCAGGTCCATAACTGTACAGTCATTGTCACCAAATAGAATCCCAAAAAAGATATGTTTAGAAAATAAAATGGAAATCACACAAATTCACAAACATTGGGTGAAAGATCTATTTCACATTCATTCATGGCTCTTTTGAGACACAGAGGCTATTGTGCTCACCCCTCTTTCGAATGTAGTTTGAGGCACCATTAAGAGTGCCTGGGTGAAGTTTAGCCAATAGGGAGATAAAGTGGTTAGCCAATAAAGAGATAAAGCTTTATCACCACATCCTCTACACAGGCATTTGCCAAGTGCTTCTGGCACACCCATCCTTCCTTTTTGTTGAGGTTAGCTCTGTAGAAAGAAATCTACCTCATACTCACCTAAGTCATAATGCCATTTTGCAGCAAACTTCTTATGATTCTTCTGAACGGCCACCAGAGAGTTCTATATAAAACTATTCAAACTTCTCTGTTGAGTCATATTGTGGGGGGTGGGGGTGGGGAGAATCAGTTCCATCACTGGTGGTGACACAGTGATGACAGTGGCAATTTTGACAATAACAGTTTAGTGCCTTGGCTGTCTTGCATCAAAGCAGATAGAAAGAAATTGGTGTGAATTAGAAAAAAAGAACCACAACAGAAAAACACCTGCAGCAACAATTCAAGAGATTTGAGGACATCAAAAGGAACTCTATCCACTAAAGAAGAAGAAGAAATTCTGCTGTATTTGCAATCTTCCCAAGGTGTTTTATTGGAGAATAAAACCAATTCAGGATGCACACAAGAACTTGAATAACTTTATAGTATCAGTTGAACCTTTCAGGGCAGCTTATATTTCTATCCGGTTCTCTGGATACCCAGATGCCTGCCTTCACAATTTATTAGAGTCCCATTTAAATGGTGAATTCATGTTTGTTGGGGGGTTTTCGTCAAGAACTATACCCATGGGAATAATTAATAAAGCTACCAGAAATGTATATTAAATACTCACATTGAAACTTTGATCCTAGCTCACTGATAACAAAGCTTTTGGTTTTTTTAAAAAAAGAAAGGGGGAAAGAAATGACAGAACATTGTTATGCATTTGAACCTCACAATCTGACTTTGTAACTGTACTTTGTTTTCAGCCTCAGATCTCTATTGATAAAACTCCATCCTCTCAATGCTAAAAGCTGCAGAGAGAAACAGGGTTATGTTGGGTCAGGCGGAGCATGAGGCAATTAAAGAGAAGCATGGAAGGTACAAATGAATGGCTGATGATAATTTCAGCACAATTTCCCCTCACCCTTGCCTGTTTTGTTAGTTTGATGTACACTCAAGAGTCATAAAACCAATGAACTGTCCACTTGTGGACATGAAAGTGTCCCCCAAACAACACGACTGCCCAGCTAATGGTCAAATGTATTTAATAACACCCTTTGATTTTAAATTGGCTTTCTCTGTTTCTAGCTCTTTTATTACAGGGATGCCTTCCCGCAACTGGAGAAAGAGCAGCCATTTCTCCACACTTAAAAGGCTGTGCTTAATTAATTAAGAAAATTGTTTATACCGAGATGATGTGCAATGAAAGAGCCAACCTTTGTACGTATTGATACTTGATTAGACTCCCTAAAGCTTTCAGTTACAATATCACAGGGTGTGCTGTTTCCTCACCATTCCTTCAATTTGACAGAAGCACATCAGGGAAATTGAGAATTTTTTCATGTGTAGCTCAGCTCGCTTTTGCATTCAATGCAGGGGAAATAATTAAGTTCTAAACGTGAAAGCTGAGGGAAAGCCAGCCTGGAAACCATGCCCTCCAATCATGAAGCCCTGTCACTCAATTTCAGAAGGGCAGCTTTTACTCAGTGGTCAGGAGACAGTTTTGAGCAATGTTCCGTCACACTGAACCCTCTTCATTAGTATTTCAGGGTTTTTAAAAGGGGTTGGGGAGCTCAACTTTATCTTAAGGGACCCAGTCAAGGAAATTGCATTCCATCCAGTTTGTTACACTTTACCACTCAAAGGCCTTAAGCCTCTTATGAGAAGCAAAGGAGGGAGTATCAATATTTTAATTCATTTAATATAACAAAGGCCTGTCATTTCTTGAGGCCAAGCCAGATGAGATATTGGGAGTTCACCTTATAGGGCTCCCAGGATTCCCTCCCCCCTCATTTAAATACCTGGTGCATAGGACTCTGGTTTGGATTGGGACCATGGTTCAGAGAATTTTTTTTAAAAAGCTTTCCTTCCCATGCATTTTTACTGCTTTAAATGATCCCACAGAAGAGTACTTTGCCCCATTAGACAGGTTCCAGTTCCCAAAGTTAACTCAGTGGTTGCCTGGAGACTTCAGCTAGTGCAAAACAGAACCTTTGACTGGCCCTAGGTGAGAGGACTGGATATAGCACCAAAGTTATGACATATGTAACATCGCAGCTTTGTCTCTGAGTACACGTGTTCTGCTCCTTCACCCCACTGAACTCTACCTCTTGATCAAAGCTGGTTTTGTCCTTGGGTGAGTGGAAAAAATTGTGCCTTCTGACAGCTGGCCACCTTCAGCAGTTTGTCTGTGTAAGGTCTTTATACTCTTCCACTGATGAAACAAATTGCAGAGGAAAAGTGAAAAGCACTCTCCTTAGCCATAGTTGGAAAGATGGGTAAAGCCACAGTATTTCAGCAAGTTTGGGGCTTATCTTCTGAGCTCCTTTGGTTTGTTCATGATTCTGTGGCATTCTGTTGGAAGGATACAAATGAGCAAATGAGTCTCTGATATGGATGAGCATGAACTGGCTCATTAACTAAATTTTGGCTGGTTTGTGGTTCGTGAAGTTTGTGGCAGGTCCACTGGTACAAACTTTCCACAAACTTTCAAGCTGTTCATGGAGGTTTGTGCCAGTTTGTGAGCAGATACATTTCCAGATAGGCTGTTTCCACTCAATCTAAATATTTACCAAACTTCAAAGCAACAACTTGAAGGACATGTAGAGGAGCATCTGGGGGAGGTTCCCTGCAACTTTGATGCCTCTAGCTTGCACAGGATCTGTTCTATACACTCCTCAACCAACTGAACTTACACCTGTCAAAATGACTGCATTCAGGGGATCTCCAGCAGACTCTCCTTTACTTGCTGTACAAATTTCATGAGGGTTGGATTTACAGAGTCTGAGTTACAACCCCCCAAAGAAACACTTTCCTGGGGCACCTTCTTTGGGGGGGGGTCGTAACTTGGATCCTGTAAATCCAGTTCTCACCAGACTTGGAGGACAGGTAGAGAAGAGTCAGCCGGAGATCCCCGGTGAGTTTGGTGGATCTAGTTTGCACAGGATCTGTTCTACCAAGTGTATAGAAATATTGATTTCTAAAAGTCTCCTGCCTTCTCCTGTGATGTCTTTCTGATAACATGCTGTGCCTTATTTCCTGTTGCAAGCCAAATGGTGGGCCAGATGGCCTGAACAACTTTATAACCCACAATCTTTATACTTCCATGCTAGAAGCTAGACTGTAAGGCTCCACACTAGGCCTCACATGAGTGTTGTCACGTAGGCAATGAAGAAGCTGTGGAGCTTGGGTCACCTGACTGCAGGAGGGGCTCCAAACTTCTAGCCATTCCTGTGTTGCAGCTATGGCAACCAACAATTGGGCACACCCATGCCCACTCGCAATTGGCTGATGGCCACAGCTAATTTGTGACTGGATTTGGGCTATAATTGATTGATCCCTCTGGGAGTGAGTTTCTTAGCTCTCCCTTCCTCCTCTTGCTACATGTTGCATTGCACCTGAAATGCTATCTCGTGAGAAACAAAGACCTGCTTTGTGACTTGGAGCACATGGGTGTGCAAAGATGGGATTTCCCTTCAAAATCCCTTGGACTATTCTGGACTGTTGAATGCTCCTGAAGTGCTAACTATTTATTTATTTATTTATTTTATTTCATTTATACCCCGCCCTCCCTGCATGCGGGCTCAGGGCGGCTGTGTATCTTTACTGTGTAGTTAAGGCAAATCGCCATAGGTTTCTTATTATTTTTATAATCCTCTAATAGTCTGTTGCTGTGCTCTGTACTGAATAAAGATCCTTTTTGTTGCTAATTTGGCTTTGATGTTGTAACTTGACTTCCAAGTCTAAGTCCTGTGCCTAAATGCTCACCATATAGGCTACCATTGGAGAGTAAAGCGTGCATCTCTGAGCTAGAGTTGCCACTGTGTTAAATCCCAGATGCTAACTAAGGGCTGGAATCTCTCCCTTAGTATACCAAATTAGTTTATTTGGTTTCTAAAAATGTGTGAGGGCTTGTGGTTTGCAAACTGGGGACGGCACAAACCATTCACCAAACCACATTTTCCCATTTCATGCCCATCCCGAGTCTCTGATTGCTATTTGGGTCATGGCTGTGAAAATACAGATTGTAGCATTTGCTGATTTGCTAGTGTTTTTATTATTGTATTTTGTATTTTTTGAGGATAAATCACTTCAAGCAAAACTAGAGTGGGCATGAATTTAATAAATAAATACGTATGGAGAGGCCACATCCCCTATCTTCTACAATAGAATTTGCAGTATCATCAGTGACTCTTCAGCAAATATGTCTGTAAAATAGTGGTTGAAGTTCTTATGTAGTGTTTTGGTTAATACATACATGAAGACAGAAAACCAACAGGTCAATTTTTTCCCCACTCACGTTATTTCAGTGCACCAAAAACCTTCACCTATTATTTTTCTGCCTTGTGTACAATCTTATATTATAAGGTGGTAGTTCTTTTCACTGTGGCATTATGGGAACAATACCATGTGACCTCAAAAGTGGGATAATACCTGTGAGTTCTGCATTAACACTATGTTGTCATGTGAACTTGGGTGAAAACTATGAGTCAGACTTCTGTGCAGCTATGCTCTTGTCTTTATTCATTTTTCCACTGCTAATTATATAGTAAAAAGGAACAACATTATAAAAGCTTGAAGAAAGGTCACTCAGCTTTCTTAATGGTATAGAAAATATCCACTTTCCCTGGGAGAAATAAAATGACCTGTTTTTGCTATCACTACATTTTGCACATTTAGCTAACTGCTGTAGGTGTTAATTTAAGTGTGGCAACTTTTTTTTTTTTATGGTCACCTGATATTAAAATGAAGCAGCCAGAAGGAAACAGTGGGCTAGATCCTTTGGCATATTTAACAAGGAAGCATCTACTTGCTTATCTGGACATATGCCCTGATGAACATTATGGGGTTCGCTTCTGAGTAAATGCTTCTGACCTCAAATAACTTCAGTACATCTACAATACATCCCAAGGAGAGTTATACCCTTCTAAGCCCATTGCCTTCTCTGATACGTTTTTGGTAGCTGTCAAGAGGCTCTTGTTAAGTAGGGTTCTGAGGCCAAATTTTGAAAACCTGCAGTTTGCAAAATGGCACCTGCTCAGCTTTTCCTCCCACAACTCTTAGAGGTATAGGGACAACACATAATTTAGCACCTGGAGCTGTGTCAGGATCTGGGCCTAGGCTCATATTTGGAGGGGGGGCTATGGTGTCCCCTAGTAAGTGCTCCTCTTCCTCCAAATATAACTCCTAATATAAATCTGAATTGAACACATTTTCTACAGAAATTTAAAACAATATATGTAGAAATCACAGTTATCACCATAGGAATACTTGCATCTTGAATATACATACAAAAGGCATAACATATAGGAACCCCCTAAAAAGAAAAGAGGAACTGCCACTACCATTATTCTTAAATACAAATCTCTCAAGGTCCACTTAAAATAGACTATTGGTGAAGGGGGAAAAATAGCAGAGCCTACACAGAACACTTACAAGGAGGCTGTGTAAATACTACTGGTCATTTATTGTGATTTCTGTAGGTATGTTGCTTTCCTCCTCTTCCTTCCCTTTCTCCCATCTTTCTCCCCTCTCTTCAAGAAAAGATCTCTGATCTAAGAACTGCTGTTACTTTGTTCTTCATCATTTAGGTGTGTCTCTTCCCCTTTCCCCCTCAGTTATTCCTAGGAGCCATTGACATTTACTTACATTCCTTCCTCAGCAGGCAAGAGATTAATCAGGGCAGCAACCAGCATGCTTTGCTTAGCATCCTTTCCCTATTTCTAGATGCAGAATGAGGAACTGGCACTAGTAGAGGTGGTAGTGTACCACGGTTCCAAGGATGGGGAGAGCATGGCTCCAGGAACGCATTCCTCCTATGCAGATTCAATCCCAATCTCTTTCTTTCCTAGTAGACATCAGTGCTTGCCTGCTTGCTGGCACAAGCAAGTGGCAATAGCCAGCAGCAGCCAAGGCAAGTAGCCCAGAGTGAAAGGAAAGTTGACCTCTGCCTCCTTGATCATGAGGAAGAGGGCAATTTCTCTTGCCTCAGGCAGCCATGCAGCACAGCATGATGGATGGAATCTGTCTAGAGGTGGTATGGTTTCCTGTGGGGGCTCAACAGTGCCTGTTCCAGGTTTTGTGGGGCAGCCTGTGCCCCGGGGCTACTTTCAACCCATCACCAGCTCCCCCCTGCTTCCAACCATTTGCCTAGTGGGTGAGCCGGCCCTGACCAGCTCCCCCCTGTTTCCAACCCACCTGCTGGTAATGTTGCTGCTGCTGTGGTCACTGAGAATGCTGCCATTCTGCACCGCCTGCATGCGCTTCTTCATCAATGGTGGGGGAGGGAGGTGCATGGATGGGGTAGTCACAGACAGGGGGCCTTGGCAGAAGCTCTGGGACCCAGTGTCTCACTCACAGAGGAGTTGCCAGGTCCTCCCTGGCCACTGGCAGGGGCCACTCAGGATGGGTTGACACCAGTTCTGGGGTTCAAGTCTGTTGCTGTCATCACCCAAAAACAGGGCAGGTGATGCCATTAAAGGCTCTTCTTGCATTTGTAAGAGGAATTCTCTTTACTCAATTTCACCTCAAAGTGCAACATTTTTGCATTTGTAATGTGTTTTTAGGCATCTGGAGTTTGTCAATTCCGTTTTGTTTTGAAAAAAGAGAAATTCAAAGAGAAGAGAGGCAGGAAGGAAAGGCCTATAAAATTTCATTCTGCGGATGCTCAGAGGTAGTCAGTGTCCTCCCAAACCTTCCTGTCTCCTGCTAAAGTCTTCTACAGTGAGTAGCAAAAAACAAACAAACAAACAAAGCACCTGCAAGGGCTGAAGGTGCAAAAGAGTGAATGGAGGTATAAGAGAAAACTGCAAAGATGAATTCTTCTTTTGAAAGAGAAAAAAGAAGAATCAAAGGCTAAACCTTAAAAAATAATAAAATGGAAAAGTAAATCCCACTCCCATAATAATTCTAGGCTGTCCCAGGACACTTGGACTTGACAATGACAACCTCACGAACTGATATTTTTTTTTTTATTCCTGTTTGCAGTATTTGCCAGTGCAAACCTTATAAAGTGATGCCATGGGAGAGTAAATTGCAGAATTTTTGTTAAAAAAAACTTTACTTAATATTCAGCAACAGCTTAACAATTAACTTTTACATTCCCTTTGTAAAGCTTTTTAACAGGGGGAAAGGGGGGTTAGATTTTTTTTTTTAGGTTTTCAGAAAGTCTAGAGCTGTTGGTGTTCAACTCAATGCCGCCAAAATGGAAAGAAAAGACAGGGAATCCAGGTTGGTGTTTAGGTTTTTGTTGTTGTTTTTTTGCTTGCAGCCTCAATGCTTAGAAATTACAGGGTCCACAAATAGCCCTATCAATCACTCCAATCTTTGTGAAAAATTTAACAGCATCAAGCTTTTTAGGCACTGCTTTATGGTCACAGCCTCACAGCATTGTTGCAAAAGGGTAATTTATCTTGGCTAGCAAACCTAAACTCTTCAGAGATGCAAGGCTGAGAAAGGAAGAGGAAATCAGGCAAGGAAAACAAAGTATGTACTATAAAAGTAAGGGCAAGGCCCCCTTTTTGGTCTAGGAGATGAATTGTCACTCACAATCTGGTCAGGACGATACACTCCAAATATGTAGGCACAATAGAATTGAAAATATTAGGGAGACTAAAAAAAAATATTTTCCCTATACGATGCTTGCAAGAAAAGTAATTTTTAAATTCGTAACACTTTTTATGCAATGTTCACTAACATGGATGTTGGATGATTTTTAAAACGATCATCTCCAAGTACTAATTTTGTGGCAATAATTTTATTCTTCAGAAATAACCATTTTGACTCTTCACATTTGAGTTCTGAAATACTGTCGAATGGGGAATTTCAGTTCAGTTTAAGCCATGGAATCAGGCTCCTGTTTGTTCTCTGGTCTCTTTAAAATTTCTTTCATTTGGTCATCAGGACTAGATTTCCCAAGATGCTCAGACTGAAGAAGGGAGAAAAATGGAAGGAAATAGATGGGGAGAGAAGAAGAAATAGATCAATAAGCAACAATTTTAGTGGTTCAGGCCTTCCTAGTGAGTAATCCTTGACAAGTACAAGTTACAAAGAGCGTTTAAGTCTCATATGAAGGGCTAAATGAAGCTAGCTAAATAACCTAATTCTTCTTAGTTTAGCACTCTGCATGGTAGTAAAATAGTTGCTTGAGGTTATATACTAAGTGTTTTCTCAGGCTGGTTTATTGGGGAGGGGCTGTGGCTCAGTAGAGGAACATCTATTGTGCTTTTCAGTTAGGGTCACCATCTCTAGGTTGGGAAATACCTGGAGATTTGTCTGTGGACCCTGTGAAGAGTGGGTTTGAGGAGGGGAGGGATCTCAGCAGGGTAGAGTCCACCTTCCAAAGCAGCCATTTTCTCCAGGAGAACTGATCTTGGTTGTATGGAGATCAATTGTGATAGTGGGAGACCTCCAGGTGCCACCTGGATGCTGGCAACCTTAATGTCAGCATGGTGAGGCAGTACAGTACTGTTTAGAGGCCCAGAATCAAATCTCTACTCTGCTGTTGCCCAGAGGCACTGCCTTTACTCTCAGGTAGCCCCAATAGCAGGGCTACCCCACTTTCTAACCTGAACCAGAGACTCAGGCCAAGAAAGACACTCCTGGTTCTGAAACACAGAGCAAGCCATAGCTCTGAAAACAGGGTCTCCATTTTCAGGTGGCAACAAGGCAACCCTCAGACCAAACTTCCAATCTTCTTCCCCACCCAGGAAGATATGCATATGAAACAATGGGAGTTCCACCAGGTAAAACATCTATATTTCTAAAGGCTATTCAGAGGCCACCTGGTGAATAACCCTCCTGTCTCCAGAACTTCACCCAGCCCTTTTGT
Source organism: Gekko japonicus (assembly GCF_001447785.1). NCBI lineage: Eukaryota > Metazoa > Chordata > Lepidosauria > Squamata > Gekkonidae > Gekko > Gekko japonicus. The sequence goes on along the minus strand of NW_015168667.1, from coordinate 169,908 downwards.
GTGATCCCATGTCTATGTGTGAATTCTTTGTCTCAATACTTGTCCTTCCTTGCTCCATCCCTCAGGATACCAAGATAAACCAATCAGACATTCAAATTATTAACGATCCTTCCTGACACTAATCAGGGACCCATTTCCCATCTTTTGTCTGTATCTGGGAATCTATTCAACTGCCTTGGCAAAGCCATCAGTGGACATAAAATCCATTCAGCTAGCCCCAGTACAGTCATCCAACACCTGGCTTCTATTGTTAATCCAGACTCTGCCCCTCTGAGAGCTCATTTGTCACATCTAGGCCTTGCCCATCCTGACACCACACACCCTGGGACTCATCATTGGTCCAGGTAATCTTTTGTCTTCACCTGAGACAAGCCTCTCAAGACCTCCTATTGGTCTGCATTGTTTTCCAATGTCTATATCCATCCAGGCACATGGCCTCAGACTGTGTGCCCCTGCCCTGATGCCAACTGGCAGTCCACCCCCAAATCTTTGGGTTTGGGCCATAAATCTCTTCTTCGTGAACCTCTGCATGTCTGGATAGGTAGTATCACCCCATAACTGACTTTTCTATTAGCTATCAATCACCTCTGCCTTCTTAGTCCTGTATTGTGTGTGTGAATGCTTGATTATTGTATGTATGCTTGATAATATATAGTAAAGAAATAATCATTTTAGCTACCCAGCCTCTATGTCTATTCCTGGGTTCTTGGGAATTCTGACTCTAGTATACACAGGCTATATGCCTATTGCCATTTTATAACAAATAAGGCAATTTGGCTAACACTGCCATGAACACTTGCTGACCTTAGGCCAGTTATCCATTCTTAGCAGGGTTGTTGTGAGGATAAAATGGAGGTGAGGAGAACTGTGTAAGCTGTTTTGGGTTGCCATTGGGGAGAAAGAGAGCTATAAAATGAAACAGATAAGTAAATATGCTGAAGTTTGAATCCTGGTATCCCAGGTTTTTTAAAAAATCAGGTGGTAGATGACATGAAAGATTTCTGCTTGAGTCTGGAGAGTCCCTGGAAGTTGGACCTTGAGAGACCAATGGTCTGACTCAGTCTAAGAGTGCTTCATGCATTCATGACCCTCTCAAGGCATACCTGTAATCTGCTTGTATATTAAATAGTATAATTTCAGTGGGACACCTTTTTCTGTACAGAATTTCATCTGACTTAACTCTGACTTGTGTCACCTCACTGACATGAGTCAGTTCTGTGCTGCCTCTGTTTCCTGAAAATGAATTACAAGGTCACTGGAAGACCTGCTGAAGAGACTGGCTTGGATTTATTGGCTTGGGCTATCTCAGGGACTATTTTTGTTTCTCTTCTGTATGTTCACCTTGTGATACCAGGAACAAACTGAAGTTCTAATTAAGTCTCCCCTAAATTCATTTGACAGTATTTATTGCATATATAAATGACACTAAAAATGTCTGGGAGCTGATGCTTACATAAAAATCTCCAGAATCAAAAACTCAGCAATCTAGTAATTATCCTGTCAGGGGGAAAAGGTGTGGCAGAACTTCAGGCATGAAATTCCCCTTTTGAAAACAAGAAGATTGTACTATTGGGAGCACAGACTGAGACATAGTAAGGGCAGTCACATCTCCTACTGTAGGCTGTAAATACTGGGCTGATTTGAAACAAATTCTAGAATGTTAACTTATCCCCTGCCTTTGAAGAAGGGACCAGTCCTGTAAATGGTGTCAAAAGATTATATGCTTAGATAAAGCAGCCTTTTGACGCAAGTGCCAAAACCCACAACACATCTGCACGTGAAGTTTTTAGTGTGCTGGCAAACAAATGGACATGAAAGATAGGGCTGCATTAACCCAGACCATTTGGTTCCAGCCCCAGCTCTGGTGTGCCACTGCTCCATGCAGCCATGGTTTCCTCATTTTATCTCCATAACAACATTGCCAGGTAGGTTAGGAGAAGATGTGCACCACCATCTTAAGCATGTTTCCTCAGAAATAGGTTCCACTGAATTTCAAGTAAGTGTACTTAGGATTACAGGCAGAATGATTTACTCAAGAGGCTATCCTGCGAGTTCAATAGCTGAGCAGGGGTTTGGACTCAGTTCCCTGTGATCTGAACCCAACATTCCAATGGCTGTACCAAGTTAGTACTGGAAGAATAGGAGTGCTGCAGAAGTCGATTGACTGATAGTGGTGGAAAGTGCCATCAAGTCACAGCTGACTTATGGTGAATATATAGGGTTTTCAAGGCAAGTGACCTTCAGAGGCAGTTTGCCATTATCTGCGTCCGTGACACTACCCTAGTATTCCTTGGAGGTCTCCCATTCAAATACTAACCAGGCCTGACCCTGCTTAGCTTCCAAGATCTGACCAGATTGGGGTAGCCTAGGCTATCCAGGTCAGGGCTAATCTATATATATAAAAGAAAGTCCCCTCACCATAAAATCAATGCTCAGGCCAAACTGCTGGACCTAGAGACACCAAATTCAGGGAGAGCACTCCTACTGTGGTGTAGGTGCTCACTAAGAAGGGATTTTTAGAAATTTGACCCCTAAGTGGGTCAAAAGGGGGGAAATGTGCTCCCCCCATTGATTCCTATGCAGCTGCCAGGCAGCTGACTCTCTGCACCCCCACTCTCTGATTGGTCAGCTGCAGAGCTCAGTGTTCTGAGGTAAAAAACGCCAATAGTTACAGGGGACTGCAGACAGCTTATGACAGTTGAGGAAATCAGGAGTGGCCAAGAACCATCTGTGAGGTGAAGCAAAGCTGCTGGCCCAGCCTCTCTGATGGCTTCCAACACACTCCCTCCACCTCCTACACCTAACGGGTGGTTGCCTGTCAGGTGCAGCAGTGGTCGCAGGGTGCTTAAAGCCACGAGGGAGCCCACCCGAGCAGTAACACCTTAGTGATCCTGCCAGCCCTGCCTTTACAGTGGCTTCTAATACTCTTCCCCCCTCCCCCTTCTACACTGGACAGGCAGCTGCCAGGAGGAGGCAACTTAGGAATGCGGCGAATACATTTGCACATAGTACTCCTGCAGTGCACTGAGCTGCACAGGCCAAGTACCAGCAAGATCACCCTGAGGTGCTCTACACAGTCTCCATATGAGCAAAACAATCCAGGAACACAAGTAGAGAGGCCATCACTTTCGTGGAAGGTGGCAGGAATTGACTTAACAGACGATGGCCTCTTAAATGGACAGTTCTATGTGGCCTGCTCCAGAGTGAGCTCACCAAGCAGCCTGGTGATTCTAGCACCTGAGGGCAGAACCACCAATGTGGTCTAGAGAGAGGTCCTTCGGTATAGAAAAAAAAGTACATATGTCTCACTTCATTTTTTACACTACAATCTTCTCCACTAGAATTCCTACAACAAATGTCACATTTAAAACTTCACATCATCAGTATTATAACTGGATTTACGGAACTTAAATACCATAGCAAAGCACGGGTAGCAGGCTAGTTGACTCCCATGACCCAGCAAGAAAGTCAAACCACAGACTTCAGGGCAGAATGGACCCACATTCGCATTCATGGATAATATGACTTTGAGTGAATTCCTTTCTGATCCCAAATATAACATACTTTGCAAATGTGCATAGCAGCAATCTTTTAATATCTCTTGTAATATCTAACAGCAAAGTGGGCTCACACCACTTACCCAGTTACCATTTTAGTATCAAGATTAGGGACTGTACAAATGTACATATATTTCTGCTTTGTTTAAATGCTGTGCATGATTGAGAAGACCATTTTGGTCTGGTTTATTGTCTTTGGGAAATTGCCCATTTTCTTATGTAGCAATTGATGCAAAAACAGGAGTCCATTTAAAAAGCTATATTTCTTTGAAATCTCAGTAATATGGACGAGGAAAAGGAAAACCACAGTTTCGTACTGAATGGGGGAGAAACTATGAAAGAAACTTGAACTTTCAGATCAAAGCAGAGTTGTCTCAAAATCTGGTAAAAAAACAACCCTTTATCAACAGCTAGATTTGAGTCCAGCGGCACCTTAGAGACCAACAGGGGGTATAGACTTAGGATAATCAAAGCTCCCTTTGTCACGTCTCTTGAAAGCCTGTGCTTCAAAAGTCTCATTGGTCTCTAAGGTTCCGCTGGACTCAGATCTCGTTCTTCTACTTCAGACCAACACTGCTGCCCTCTGAAGCCACCTCTAATCAACACATAGCATTGGAAACGGCTCTTGCCTTTCTCCTGTTTTCTTAGATTATTTCTGATTTCATCCTTGAAACCCTCATTTAATACCACACTAAGATGACAGCAGCCACATTTTGTATTATAAAAGACTGTGCTCAGACTGACAGTTTGGCCTGATAACGGTGGTTTCCGGGTCCCCGCACATTCATCACGTGTGGCTGGGTGTCTGAATGTGGGGGAGTGCACACAGAATGGACTGGCAGTCTGAACCTGCAGATCCATTTCCACCATTTTTTTTTTTTTAGTGTCTGCCTATATACGAATATGTACATGCACCCGCCTGCATGTAAAACAACAGCAACAACTGGGCATGGCTGAGGCGCTGCAGTAGTGTGGATGTTTGCCCATGGGATGGTCACATGGGTGACCTGCAGCAGGGTGTGCTGTCTGGTATGCCCCACCATACTTCAAAGCACTACAATTATAGGTGGCACCATATTGCTCCAAGCTGCCAGTCTGTCCACAGCCCAGGGAGACCCAAGCTTGAATCCCTACTCTGCCACAGAAACTTGCTGGGTTGTTGTCATGATAAAATTGGAGAGGGAGAGAATAATGTTGTAAGCCACTTTGGGTTCCAAATTGGGAGAAAATTGGGATATAAATATCTAAATAAATATCTAAATAAATAAATAAAACACAACTTTCTAAACTAGTCAGTCCGTCAGGCATTTATTACGGCAACAAGCCATAGAACACACATGCTTAAATATAACATTCATAACATTAATATAATTGAATTTAGGACAATAAAATAAAACTCTATAAAAATGCAGTTGAGCGTAATAAAGTAAAAGAAGAAGAGACTATTAGGCAACTATTATTATATATTTGATCGTGTATTTCGGATGCAGTAGCATGCTACCCAAAATTTTGCCACAGTTTCGGTAATTGTCCGGTTCCCATCAATTAACAATCGGTTACACTGCTCAGCACCTGACTGTCCCACCATATCTGTTATAGGAGGAGTAATATATTTGTCACAGATCTTGTTATACCAGTTACATCTGAGCATCATGTGCTCAATAGTTTCTATCTCTCCTGAGCTGCATCGACAAAGTCTATATTCAGTAGGGATCTTTTTGAATCTGTCCTCAAGCATTGCGGAGGGGAAAGCCACACATCTGGCTAATGTGAAGGTTTTCCTAAACTTGTGAGTATCAAGCTGTGATCAATAGGACATGGGTTGCAAGCGATATTTGACAGAATCTGGGGCCACGATGTTTTAAAACTAACTTTCAGATATAACTAAATGTATTTGCTGATTATTTCAAGATGAACTGCCAGATTCGGAGGGAGGGGTTACATACTGTACTTTAGGTTGCATTTGGACCATATTTGCCATTTCATGTTTTGGTGGGAGTGCATGATTCACCAAGAAAGTTCAAAAGCCTTCTCTTGAATGCATTCAAAAGTAAATTGTGAAAAAAGTATATTCTAAGCACATTTGTTATGGTTACTTTTTATACTTCATAGCAACCAGAGATATACTTGGACCTGAGTAATAATCACATGCGGTCTAAAACAAGGGATGGGGGGGTAGATGGGAGATTGTCTCCTGTCCTCCCAAAATACTGTTCCTGCATCAGATTGCAGCATCTCTGTTTGTCTGGATATATCCCATGTTTCTAGGTTTGCCAGATCCACCATGGGACATTCCTGGAGGTAGAGGGGCAGTGCCTGCAGAGGGTGGAGTTTCAATCAATCAAATTTATTGTTACAGTCCACGACCCGTGCACTGAATTATTTTACATAAAAACATTTGAATAAGAAGTATGAGATAGAGGGTGGAGTTTGGAGGAGGGAGGGATCTCGGTGGGGATCCCCCAGGAGGGATGATCTTTGTAGTCTGGAGATCAGTTATGATTCTAAGAGAGCTCCAGGCCCCGTCTCGAGGAAAGCAACACTATATGTTTCTTCAGGAACGTAATGATTACATAATTCATGTAAAAAGAAAAGGAAGATGGCAGGGTCTGTGTTGGATATGGGTTTGATTCAATGGAACATGGCACTGAATGGAGCAGCTGCTTCAAGGGATGGCAGCAGGGTGTCTCACACATAGGGTTGCCAAGTGTGAATTCAGCCACAGCGGGGTACTCCCGGCTGGCGGCTGGAGCGCGCGCACAAAGCGCACACGTGCCGCATCCACGTCACCCAGAAGTGACGTGGGCACGCCGGGCAGGCTGGGGGCGGGGCCACGACCATCTGAGGGGAAACCATAGAGTTCTCCCTCGGATGACCGTGGCCCCGCCCCCAGCATGCCCAGCGTGCCCGCATCACTTTCGGGCAACGTGCACATCGGGGTGGAGTTCCCCCCGGGGCCCGATCCGCCGGCAGCGGGGAACGGGCCTCTGGGGCGGGGGTTTCCCTGCCCCCCGGGGGGACTTGGCAAGCCTACTCACACAGAACATCTGCTTTGCATGAGGATGTGTGTGTGTGTTAAGTGGCATCAAGTCGCTTCCGATTCATGACGAGCCTATGAACTAGCATTCTCCAAATTGTCCTATCATTAGCAGCCTTGCTCAGGTCTTGCAAACTGAATCTTTTATTGAGTCAATCCATCTCTGGTCTTCCTCTATTACTGCTGCCTTCAACTTTTCCTAGCTTTATTGTCTTTTCCAGTGACTCTTGTCTTCAATCCCCAGCATCTCCATTTACCAGGATTAGGTAGTGGGTGATGTGAAGACCTTTATCTAAGACCCTGGAGAGCTGTTGCCAGTCACAGTAGACAGTACGGAGCTCAATATACCAATGATGTGACTCAGTATAAGGCAGATTCATGTGTTAATAATATTTTTATGTCCACTGGATGAGCAGTAGGCCTGAAGATCTCCTGGGATTACAGCTGATCTCCAGACAATAGATATCAGTTCCCCTGGGGGAAATGGCTGCTTTGGAGGGTCTTTGTCATTATGCCCTGCTGAGCTCCTTCCCCTCCCCGAACTCAGCCCCTTCCAAGCTCTGCCTCCTATACTCTCCAGGAATTTCCCAACTCAGAGTTGGCAACCCTAGCAGTAGGTTTCAAATACAGTGAAATGTTATTTTTTTTAATCGGGAAAGGGAATACAAACAGAAGAGCAATAGGAAACATGCAGTTAAGTACTGGAGAATCGCATTTGTTACAGAATTCTCATCTACTGGTAAAACTTTTCTCTCAACTGGAGCAATTAACCTAATCACAGCAATAGAATGAGGAAATACAGAAAAACCAGTGATGGTGGTAAAGCAATTCTGTATGTTCATCTGATCTCTTAATAAGCATTTCTGTTCCTGAATTGATACACACACACACACACACACACACACACAGAGTTTCTCAAAAGGGACTTTTGGGGAGTCCTTTTAACATTTGGGAGTTTCCAAGCTCTGGCTGGGTTGCTCTGAGAATGGAATGATTTTACTCTTCATACAAGTTTTTTTTTTCCAGCCAGAAGGGTAGTGGAAAACACATTTATTTTAATAATTTAGAACTTGCTTCTAGTATGAATGAGCAGCTTCCAAAGCAACGTAAAATTATTATTATTATTATTATTGTCTCTACTGTTTTTGTAACCAGTCTCATAAACGGCAAACCCTCATCCCACAATAAATCTCATTCCACAGGAAAACGTGGAAGAATTTAAAGACTGCTACTGCAACAGTTGTCATGTGATTTGACAACAGCTGCTAGAAACTTTGTCACACACAAAGTAGTTTGTCTTCATCTCTAAGTAAACAGGATGATTTTTGCTTCTGGAGAGAGGAAGTCCTAATTAAATAAAGGGGAGATCAGTTCATCTCTAGAGCTGAAAATTTGGGACAATCAAGCAAAATATGATCCACAGAGTCAATTTTACTTCTGCCGCAATTACAGAGTCAATCTGAGTATGAAATCCCATTAAATCTTCCTGACATCACAGCTGAAGGTAGGATACTCAGGCATGCTAGCATGAATGCCCTTCTATACTTCAGAAGAATTATCTCAGATATGTAGTTTTGTATTGTTGTTGGAGGCTGAATGCCTACTGAAAAGGTTGAGCACACTTTGGGGGCCCTTATCGATGTGCTCTCGTAGTCATGGGTGATACCCGGACATAATAATTTAATGTCTGGTAATCTGTCCCAATCACTTGTGTGGTGGTCCAGTTTAACTAGTCCAAGGAGGTTTAGATCTAGGTTTGATTTTAGAGTCCTAATTTTCAAATTGAATGCTCTTCCCCAGGCCTTTGCTTCATAAGACATCTCCCCATCTTCAGCTCTCAGGGCTTCTCCAGACACACACTGAGGTGTTCCCAGAATACTGTGTAGGAATCTTAATAGAGGTCTGTCGATATTGTCTGTTACTGCACTGACCCCGGCGGCATACAGCATCTGTCCATCAACTTTAGTGTTAAATGCTTTGACTGCTACAGGAACATATTGGCCACCCATGGATTAATAAAATCTTGAGATGGCCTTCCCAGTACTCATAGCAGCTCTAAAAGCAGAGTTCAAGTGCACTTTCCAGGAAAGTTTTGCTTGAAAGATTCCTAAATATTTCAAATGCTCTATTTGCTCCATAGGCTGACCTGCTACAGACCACTTATACTTCTTTATCTTCCTTTTTTTTACTAAAAAGAAGAACATTAGACTTAGCAACATTAATAACTAAGCCCTCTCTGAAGCAATATTCCGAAAAGAAATCTATGAGCTTGCATAGGTCAACCACAGATCTTGACAAAAGGGCGGTATCATCTGCATATAAGAGACAGGGTAATTTAACTTGGGCCAGGCAAGGTGGATGAAATTCATTTCCAGATATGTAAGAAGTTAAGTCATTAAGGTATAAATTGAATAACAGCAGAGCAAGGATGCATCCTTGCTTAACTCCTCTGTTCAGTAGAATATCCCTGGTCAGTTCACCAGCAGGGCCACATCTCACCTGAGCAGTAAACTGAACATATAATTGTTGAATCAAGAAGAGGAGAAGCTTGTCTATAGACAATTTGTTCAGTTTATCCCATAGTCTTTGTTTAGGCACTGAGTCAAAGGCTGCTCTGAGATCCATGAAGGCGACAGCTAACATGCCATCTCTGTTGACAGGCTGTTTGTGCTGTGAGCTTGCATGTATATTATACTAAGCTGAGACCCTGCCTAGTGAAAGGAGGGAGAGCTGGAGCATATGCTGCTCTTAGAGCCTCATCCCTAATATGCAATGGCTCGCCCTTCCTCCCTTTCTCTCTCCTGCTCACTGAGCTGGTTGGCCCTGCTTCCCCCAGAGGCTTGCCCTAAGGCCATTCTAGACAGTGTGTTGAAGGGTTACTACAACAGTTATACTTAATCTCATTCCCTGACCTTTTGTGCTTGGCGCTATCTCCTGATGTTTTTGTGGTTGTGCCACTACCCTGTTTCAGAATTCCAAAGGAGCCCACAAGCGCAACAAGTCAGGGACTCGAACCACTGCACCACACTGGATCTCTGGCAGGGGAATATAATTCCTGGCACTCTTTTTACTGGAGATCCCAGGGATTTAACCCCAACTCTGCTACATCTAAAGAATGTGCTATACCTCCATTGCTTCTCAACTGAATGGGGACCCAAAAAGCATCTTTCTTGGTGTCAGATCACTGTTCTCCATGCAGAACTAGTTCTGAGTGCAAATACATGAAGGGTTGCAATAAGTAAAGAATCACTGGGTTCCATCTGGTGACATTCACCTCTTGGAAAGTCAGTGCAGCAAACCCTCCTCGGTGATTTTTTTTTTTTGGAAGCTTTGTGACTGTGATCATGCTTTCATAAATTAGTGAGAGACTCTGCTTTTTTGCCTTCTTTTATGGCCATCTTTCTTTGATAACCCCCCCCCCCGGGTGTGTGTGTGTGTGTGTGTGTGTTTGTGTGAAAATACAGGCCACTTGACACCCACAAGATTGCTGGCTGCCTCTGGCCACTTCCCCCTTACATCCAACTTGAGTCAGGCTCCTGAGAGAATGGTCACGATCACCTGTCAATGTGACAGTAGGAAATCTGCTACACTGCAAATATGCAAATTGAAAGCAGGTTTCCTCCCCCCCCTTGCTTTGCATTATTAATGTTTACTGGGCTTCAGTTTAACAAAGTAATTAATGGCTAATTAATAAGCAGATTTTTCAGGGACATTCAGCACTTATCAAAATCAATGAATTCTCTCTGTTGACTTAATTGTCAATTGGACAAGCCATTTGTGCCTGGTTTATAGCTTCCTTTCCCTCATGTCTCTGACTTCTGCATGGCTGACAGGAGCTTCTAGTCCTCTTGCTAAAGTATAGTACACAGGTGTGTATAATTGAGCGTATGTGTGAGTGTGAAGGGGACTCTCAGTTAGAAAAACATGGAATCATCACGTGACATCAAGAGTTTCAAGAGACAAAGAGAAGATATATTTGTAGAGCCTCAGAGCCCCAATAAAATATGCATCTACTCAGTTCCTTTTAAAGATGTATCAACATTTCTTCACAGATAAATGCTCTGCCTACAAAACAGCCAAATGCCTTTCCTATAAAATATCCATATTCATCTTTACAGCACCAGTGAGAACAGAGCAACAAGTGTTAAGTACACTGATGAGAAACAGTGGCCCCTGCCACACGGCAGGGAAAACACAAGGCGAAGCGCGGCTAAAGAGAGCCACATCAAAAAAGATACGCGCGGGTGGGATCCCATGGATCCCGTGCACCGCACGCCGTTGCTCCCCGGCACGATCACATGCCGGGGAGGAAGTGTCGGAGGCAAGGCGGAGGCCGCCGAACTGCGCATGCTCAAGCATGCGCAGTTTTGGCCGGAGGCCGGGATGTGCCGCTGCAAGGACGCGCGGCCGATCCCACGGCCAGTTTGAGCCACTCCACTTCGCATGAACCACCCAGGTAGGTGGTTCTTTTTAGAGCGGGTTTTCGCGCGGAAGAGACGGATCGGGGACGGACAGGCAACGATTCCCAGATGTTGCTGTGGGATCACACACTTTTGATCTGCCCCCGTTCTGTTTCTTATTGGCCAATTAAATTATCTGCTGAGTCACCCTCTCTCCCCTCTGCTTCTCCCTCTCCCCATCCCTTCCCTTCCCTTTTGCACTTGTGAAAAGTAGAGAGAGTGAGGTACCAGGATAATATTCAGTTCCAAAGACTTTCAGAGGCTACTGAGTATCCTTTTTTATTAGCAGTTGGAGTCATTATTTGGTTCCAGTTGGTTAATTTTGGGATGCAGCCTTAACAACCTTCTATCCAGCCAAAAGAAAAAAATTAACAGTAATTAACAACCATTGCATTGTGGAACCAAGGTGAATCTTTACAAAAAGCAGAACAGCATTTTGCTCCCTACCCCACTGCCAGAAGAAAGAGACAGACATGGTATTGGGTTTAGGTATCAGCCACTTTATTGACTGTTTACTCATTTGTGGCAATGGCAAACCCCCAAGTGCAGAAACAACAGGCCAAGGCCAGGGGTCACCCGAGTCTACTTCCTTGCATCTTTTGGGCATCTCACCTTGCTCTGGGTGTGAGCCATCCCTCTGGCTCATAGCCAGCTGGTGTGGCAACTGTAGTGCTGCTCTGGAGTTCACCCCCGAAACCATGAAACTTGGAGGGGAGGAGCCTAGCCAGGGTGATCCCAAAGGCAGTCCTCATTCCCCACCCTGGGCTGTGAAAACACAAAGGCTAAGTCTGACAGACTTGACCCCCAACAGGGAAGGCGCCATATGGTGTTCACTGGATCTGCTTTCCATATTTCTGCACTAACCTGCCGCTGCCAAGGCCAAGCCTCTGCTTAGGACCTTGTGCCCACCCAGCAGCCCAGAACCAACCGCACCCTTGCTGCATGTTCTTCAGGAACATATTGTTGCCTTTTTCAGAAAGATGAACCTTGTCCCTCCTGTACAGGTCACTCAATCCAACTTGTATCCCAGGATGAGGCAAGAATTGATGCAAACTGCCCTCAATAGTATTATTTAGCTCCCTGTTAGCCTTCTGGAGAGCTCTGTCCAAGCATTGTGGGTCCCCACACCACACCACAGCTGGAGTGGCAGTATAGCTGGCCACATGATCCACACTCCCAGCCACCTGCTCCTGATGAGTGTAAGGAAGACACCAACTTGTCGGTAACATAGCAACTCTATAGAGCTGAAGGATGGCAGAGGGGGGAGGATCGACCTTGCAAGTCTTTGCAGGAACCGTCGGGTGCTCAGCTTGGCAAGAGCTGCACAGCTGAGATCGCTTAACTAACAGCTGCACTGGAGATAGGGAGGGGCAGCGTCTTAACAGGACCTTCCAAGAATAAAATAGCAAAGGTTGTGGGGGGTAGAATAACGCGCGTTTGCTGGGCAGGATGTTTTCCTACCTTGTGGAGTTATTGTAAGTTCCAGTTTATTTTAATTACTTCTTGTATTTTGGCAACCCCCTGAAGGACGTGGAATTTTCTTTATCTTCAAAGCATTGTTAATTGAGGTTGCCTTTGTTGTTTTTTTGATAATAAAAGCTTTTTTTGCCTGATTTGCCAAGCCTGATCGTGGAGCCTGAAGTATTTTGACAGAGAACCCGAAGCCTGTGTCTTACAATGAGCCTCATATCAGCCTTCGCTTGAATCACCAGGGCTTTCCCCTTCACAAAGCCGAGATCATTTCCACCCAAGTGGATCAGCTGTACATGAGGTGGAGGACTCTGGCTCCCGTCCCGTCAAATAACAGCGGGATGAGGCTGAGCCACCTCCAGCCCCGACGCTCCAGCCACTCCACGGTAGTAAACTCACTGAGCCCCAAGTGCAAGCCAATGGGCATCCTTTTGGCCCAGTGGGCCGCCCCATGCTGCGGCTGCAAATGGTGGCTCTACGCCCTTCACATCGGCCGGCCCCACCTTGAAAGAAAGCTGTGGCAGAATACAGGGGAGACTAGATAATTTTTGTGATTCAATTTAAATTGGCTTAAGTCTCTAATCGTCTGGTTCACTCTCCCATAGAGCTTTGCAGCTTGCCTGCTCCTATAGTCTCATGCAAGCATGCTGCCCTGTTGATGCACTCTGGCCTAGTACATAGTTTCCATACCAGAAACTATTGGTACCAACCTTCAAGTCTTAACATATGTAATCCTTATCTTAGAGGCTCCTCAGCCATTAGCCTTGTCTGAGATAGTTGGGGGCCTCTTCCCCTGAAAGATAGTAAACCAAATTTGAGCAAGGTTCACTGTGCCACTGAGGGGCAGGATCTGGTTCTTGTCACATTCCTGATTGGCAGGTATATGTATATCTATAGGTGCTAGAAGGGAATAAATATGGCCTGTATTGCTTTGTCTAATGGCTGCATGCCAACCACCCCAAGGATTTGGCAGGTGCTTGGCTGGAATATTCCTTAAACTTATTCTAAGTGTACACTATCTTATGTATTGGGGATGATGCTCTGTATGCTTTGCATGAAGGTTTTTCTCTCTCTATGATTTTAAGATTCAGTAAATAGATTTAGTTGGCAGCATCTGTTCTCTCTTAGTCTCTCTCTAAGCAGCTTTGGTCTCTGGCTGGTCTCATCCATCCCAGAGAATAACCCGTGTGGGCTCTGGGGGGTCCCAGGCAGATGCCTGGGCACTAGAATTCCACAACAAAAACACAATTAACAGCAGAACAACCATCCTTTACATTATATTAAGTGGGTGCACATAGGACTTGTAGCACCATGACCTCCAGTACCCAAGCTGTTGAATGGCTGAGGCTGCATAACCCATAGCAGCCATGGTGAAAGCTGCCCCAATCCAAAAAGAATAGGTTCCAAACTGAAACTGACCCAGGCCCAACACGTCCAATGCCCACAGTGACTACCCCAAAACTGAAACTTAGTCAATGGGGTGGTCTAAGAGTGCCGAAACAACATGCCCTCTACCAGGCCCCTCATAGCCAAGTATTGCCAGAGTGCCACTACTGGGCAGAGGTCAACCTCCAAACATGATCCTAATGTCATCTCCTCCCTTTTTTTTTTGATGCTGATCAGTTTTTGACCACCTGACCCTGATGTGTGAGTTGCTTCCAACATCCTGTAACTGTAGGGCCTGACTGTTCTGTCCCTATGTTACTCCACAACCACCTCATTCACATGTGGTGCCCCCAGAAAGGTCACCAATGCCATGGCATGGCAGGCCTCATAGTCACTAGTGCAAATTACCTCCCAGGCACCCTATAATCCCCTCAAGACCACGGGGGTAATGGGCTCCAACAACAACAAGCCTTTATTACGGTCATAGACCAGTATAATAGAAGACAGATAAGTACAGATAAGGGAGCAATAAAATTATAAAATATTATGGCATCTAAAATTATAAATAAGAATCTAAAAGTGTTAAAATACAGACATGATAAAATCAATATTAAGATCAGAAATTAGATTTAGGCCTATCTGTACTTTATTTCTTTCCTAGTTTGGTATGCTAACCAACCAAATTTGGCAACCATCCTAGTCAGCTTTTGGTTATCCCCTGCCAGCATAGTTGACAAAAGTATGCTTCTATTATGACCTGGAAAGGAATTAACTATAGGCTTGATCAAAACTTCCCTAATGTTTTGATATATAATACAATCAAAAATTACATGTTCCAATGTTTCGTTGCTCCCTTATCTGTACTTATCTGTCTTCTATTATACTGGTCTATGACCGTAATAAAGGCTTGTTGTTGTAATGGGCTCCCTTCTGTCCTCCTGTGTTCCAACCTCATATTCCAAATGTGGAAGTCCCCTGAGTCTACAAACAAAAAATCATCCAGATAATGTGTCGTATCTGCTAACCTCATCCGGTAGCGTAGGGCCCACTTCAGAAAGGAACTAAAATGCTCAAATGCTGCACACAAAAAAGAACATCCCATAGGCAAGGCCCCAGGGGCGGATTAACCATTAAGCAGACTAAGCACGTGCTTAGGGCATCAGGGCCAAAGGGGGAACCACAAAGTTGGGAAAAGAGTGAAAAGGGAAAAAAAAATGAATGAATATGTGTAAAAAAATATTTGATAAAACTATTGCAAATTGATCATGGTGCACCCTAGGGTTATCTTCTATTTTTTGTTGGCGAGGTGCAGTGTCATAGGCTATGTTTAAAGGTAAAACGCATGTGTTTAAAAGTAAAACGATGCAGCCAAATTCAGTTGTCATGACAGTCATTTCAATGACCCTCTCTGCCCCTTTTTAATTTCAGCCCCATGTAAACGTCAAAGATGTAAAAAATGAAGCGTGTTCAGTTGAGTGGTGCACAAAAGAGTGGTGCGCAAAAGAGAAAACGTGCAAAAAAGAATGAGCCTGTTGTAGCCAAGATAGGAAAGCTGACAGATTTCTTCTTACAAACTGCAGAGAAAGATGATCCAGATCAAAACCAGCGTCAGTCTTCAGAGACAGGAAGTGAATCAAATCTATCTCCTTCATCAGAGACAGGCAGTGTTGGTGGAAGGCCAGATTTTCATGATGACGTTGCACATGATGAAGTGCCACAACCTGGACCTACTTCCACGACATGATGTGTAAATGCTTTTGAACTGTCCAAGGAGTTTAGAGATCTGACCAAGGATGAAATGAACAAAGCTAAGGACCCAGGGTTGTGGGATGAATTTTATGGTGATGATGTGACTTATTGGGTTGCTTGTGGACCCAGTGAATGTCAGCACCACTGGGAGAATGTGCTTTGGCGTGTTGTAGCAGTCATTTGCACACTGGCTGAACGAGGATTGGCATTCCGAGGAAAAGTGGAAAAATTTGGGTCTCTCAATAATGGGAATTATTTGGGGCTACTCGAATTGATTAGTCGGTTTGACCAATTCTTGGCTGCTCACATATCACGGTATGGCAATGCTGGAAAAGGCAACCCTTCATACCTGTCCAAAAATATATGTGAGGAACTTATTGAATTAATGGCAAAGAAAGTGCACTCCATCATCATTGACGAAATTAATGTTTCTGGGTACTTCATTCTGTCTGTGGACTCAATGCCTGATCTTTCGCATGTTGACCAACTGACAATAGTGCTCAGATACTTGCAAGATGGACAGCCAGTTGAACGATTTATTACATTTTTGGAATTACAAAACCACACTGGTGAAGCCATGGCACAGCAGATGTTGAAGTACTTATGTGATGACTTCTGATTTATGACGACACGCAGGCATACGCATCTCCCAGACGTCCCAGGGGGCTTTTGAGGGGCGACCTCTTCGCCAGTGCGATGCTGGAGAATTGAGGCCCTCCTCTGCCCCAAAGGTCCTGCCACTGAGTGTCCACATGGAATTAATGTGGCTGACCGGGACAAGTGTCGGAGATCGGGCGAGAAAAACCAATGCTGAGCGTGGCCGGTTGGCCAGCAACGAACTATGAGTTGGGTTGAAGCGAGCATGAAGATTTAAAAAGAAAGCTGCCCCCTTCTTAATGAGCGATGAAAAGTGAGCGGGGGAGGGGCCCCTCCCAAATGCATAAACAAAAACACGGAAATAAAGAGGGGGGAGCGGAAAAATAAGTGTCTAAATCTGTTTTAAGAGACTTACCAGAGCGCTCGCTGCCCCCTTTGAGTCATCATGTGGGCCACCACTGCACCACTGCCTCCAATTGCCATGTGGGCCACTGTGCTACTGCTGGTTCATTGGGTTGCCCATAGCCTAGTTGTCCCATGCCAACCCACGAGATCCAACCTCCAGATGAGCATGTGTCCAAAGAGGAAGTATGGGGGCAGAGCCAGCCTTAAATGCCCACTGGCTCTGCCACGCATCACTACACCATGATGCTGGGCATCCGTGCATTGCTGTATCCTCCTCCCTCCAAGGGAGGCAAAGCGGCCCCTGCCCACAGCCACCTTTGTCTCTCCAGCAGGCAAAGTGTTGGATTCTGGATGTGCTTTACATCGATGGGAGTCATTTGCAGCTGAGCCATAATGTTGTATTATTTTTCACACACACACGGGATGAGACCCTACTAGAAATAAATCACTTTATGTGTTCAATTTAAAAAGTAATATGTGATGCTTTGTTGCATACTTTATATAAAAAAGGAAGGTAATCTTAATTACATTTCTCTGTTGTTTTCTCCCACTTGTGACATTCATCTGAAAAGCCAAATGCTAATTTCACTAGCGAATTGGACATTTACAGTCTTCAGACAATGTGTTCAGTGGTTGAGGAACGATGGTGATAGTAGACCATTGTTCCTTAATGAGCAAAAGAAGGTTTTTTATTTGTGTTGTGGTGACTGTGCAAGATTTGCTGGCTTGCCCTTTGTATTATCTTCACAGGAGTGAATTGTTTTATTGGTCTATATAAGATTCAAAATAGTTTACTGCTAGTGGGAAGGTTGAGTTCCTTATCAGAGAAGTAGCAAGATTTTCTGTGATTGCCAATAAAATCCACAAGAAATATTTTCTACAGTAACACAATTGTGTGCAGCAAAGAGAAATTGATATAAATGAGTTGCATGTGTCAATGGCATATAGATAGTTGCCTTTGTGGCCCTTTGGTAATAAAAGCTATTGTTTTCTTCAGGTAACCCATCATCTGTTTAAAAATGAACAAGGGTTGCATCATAATCACCACTGTGAGAACATAAGAAGAGCTTTGCTTCATCCAGCCAAAGGACTATTTAGCTCAGTGTCCCATTTCCCACAGTGGCCAACCAATACTGAAAATGCTACAACATAAATTTATATAAAAGTATTGCAGTACAAAAAGATTTCCCTTCCCTTTTCTAATAATCCATAGCATGGAACTTGCCCTTTTCACCAGTGCAACATAATGAGTGGATGTTTTCTAAAGCTCAGCACAAGGTGACAATCCAAGGCCAGGTCTACCAATATAGTGGAAAGAGGTGGGTAGACCTGTTCTCCGGAGGCAAGGTCTACCAATACAGTGGACTGGAGTGGATAGACCTGTTCTCTGGAGGCCAGGTCTACCAATATAGTGGAAAGAGGTGGGTAGACCTGTTCTCCGGAGGCAAGGTCTACCAATACAGTGGACTGGAGTGGATAGACCTGTTCTCTGGAGGCCAGGTCTACCAATGTTGCGGAAAGGAGTGGGTGAAATTTGACTTAATTCTGTTCTGTCTTCTACTGTTTAAATTATTCTTAAAATATAGTTTAAATATAATTTAAAAGAATTTATTCTGAGATTTTTACAAGGTTATAGAAGTAATCTTAAAAACTAATTTATGCAATAGTAAAATGTAGACTTGCTGACAACTTTAATGCTACTAGCTTTTTATCTTATGAGATAGAATTTCTGCTCACAACACTGTGGAGCTGAGAGGGAACATCGGTGCTGACTGCTACTGCTTTCCTATTATCCCAGTGAGGGGAGGACCTGCATCCTCTCCTTCAGTCTGCAAAGTAGGCAGCTGCCTAATGCGTGAAGGGCAAGCCAGAACCTCTTTCTCTATCCTTCCCTAGCCTTATTTCCAGCCATAGAAAGGAAGTCTCTCCCCCTCCCTCCCTAGCACTTGTGCAGTCTTGGCAAATGGAACAGTTCAGGCAAACAGGACCTCTGCATATACAGGCCTCCCTGAGGCGATGTGATGATGCAATAGTTAGCAGGAATTGTCTTTGGACTGGGACTACTAATAATACATCCTACTGTGGTATGTTCGTTGGACCATGGTTAGCAAAGTTTTGACTGCATAGTCCAAATTTAGGCCTAGGGTTGCCAGATTTTTCCAAGTCCCCAGTGGGGGACTTGGGGAGGGGAATTACTGGAGGGGGTGGGGATGTCCCCAATGTGATGACATCAACAGAAATGATGTTATCACATTGGGGACCAGTGGCCCCCACTTCTTGCCAAGAGCCTTTGACAAGAGGGGGGGCCACACACCCTTGCATGTGGCCCCTGCCGCTGTGTGCGGCCCCCGCCTCTTCCAAACAGCATTTAAAGGGTATCTTTAAAGGCTGTTGGGAAGAGGGGAGGAAGGCCACATGCTCCTGCATTCCAAGCCACAAACCCTATTTCGGCCTGTTTTTCTTGGACTGCATCACCTCACCAACATTGCAAAAAGCAGTCTGCTATATGGCAGGCAGGTCTGCTGTATTAAGACAAAAGGTACAAAATACCACTTGGTCCACAGAGGCATGTTTATAATGCCATCCAAAAAAAAGTTACACCTTTCTGAGTCCATTGACTTCTGGGTAGGATAACACCGTCGATGTGGCTCTGTAGAGCCCACTGATGATCACAGAGAAAGCCAGAATGATGCACAGATTTTGGGTCTGATGCTGAGGAACAACAATATGGAATTAGATCAAGCCAAGTTACTGGAGTGGCCTTTGAAAAAATATCATTTCAGCAGAGACTCAAACCCAGTTTTACAGAAGAACTTATCTCAGTTGAAAAGATTCAAAAGGAAAGCAAAGCAAGTGACCTGGGTCTTTATGGTGACTTAACACAAGTAATGCTTCGATCCCCTGCTTTTTTTAAAAAATGGGACATTTGCGAGGGAAATAAATGACCCTCTGTCATTTTCTGTTTTGTTCAAAATAGAGACAAAATGGTATGTTGACTACACGTGCTCAGAGCTGAGAGATTATGACGAGGAAACCAAAGAGAAAGCTGCAAAGGGCACTGAAGTAAAATAACTTCTCAAACGTTGTAGGCAAGGCTTAAGATCCCCCCCATCTTTTGTGCAAGGATCTCAGAGTACTGCACATGGAGTTTTCTCTCCTTTTGCACTGAAGTGGGCTAGACAAAGAGATAACGAGTGGTCTGAGATCATCCAGTGAGTATCACAGGTGAACATGGATTGGAATTCCAACCCCACAACTCAGGTCCAACATCCTTATACTAATAGCCAAGTTGCCCCCTCCGTGCGGATACTTAAATCAGCACGGAGGTGGCAGCTGGGGGGCCGGGGGAGGTTTATGCACACGTGGGCCAGTCCCCACGTGTGCACAAAAATAAAAAAAGTTAAAAAAAATTCGGGGGGATGTTAAAATCCCCCCGAAAGTGCAAGAGCATCTCCTGTGCGTGCACAGG
>NW_015168667.1:119353-149462 GCF_001447785.1 Gekko japonicus | reverse complement strand
GCCGCCGCCTCCTCCCCCCCCCTGGAGGGGGGAGGGAGGGAGGGCAGCCGGGGAAGAGAGGCCCCTGCCTCGGGGAGATCGAGGGGTGGGGGGGTGGAGGAGACGGGGCTCTTCTCCCCTCCACGAGTATCGCGGGTCCCCCTCTTGTTCTATCGACTCCCCCACAGTGGCTCTGTGAGTAAGAGTCTCGCTCATTGGTGTAGCTAAGTATTTGGGGCCCTAGGCAAGAAGCTTTCCCCACTTTTGTGTGTGTAAAAAAGAAACATACTGTTTCAAAACTATACGTTCCTATGCAGTCGCAAGTTCAGTCTTCCTTCCCATCTCCTTACTCAAGATTGCAATAGAAATAGGTGGTTTGAAAATTGTGTTTTAACTAGAACACATTCCTTGTTCCTGGATCTTCTGATCTGCCTAATGGCCAAGATTACATCACTTTCTTTGTTTGCCTATAGCCTGCCTTTCTGGTTGAAACGCAAAGTAGCAAATGCATTGCAGTGATATTTTCAGCAAATACAGCCCTTACCCTAGCACTGTCCTGGCAGCTTGACCTGGGGCTAAGGCCCTAGATGGACTATAGGCTCTTGCTGCCAGGGAGCTGCTGGATTCAGCCCAACAGGCCCAGCTGCTGCTTCTCTGACTTTCACTTCTGTTCTCTGTCTAAGATTGAACACAGCAACTTCAGTGGCAGGGAAGAGATACTGCAGGGTGGGAGTGCTGCCATGTTACCAGGGTGCTGCTGTTCTAATCAGGGGAGTGGCTGCACTGAAACATACAAGAGCAGCAGACGACCTAGTTCTGCTGCTGCTGCAGCCCTGCTTTGTTCTGTAGATGCTATAGCCTCATTCTAACTTTATTTAACCTTGTTTTCCCATTAAAATCACAGGAGCTAAAAGGTAGTGAAAGTGATGCCACGATTTGGGCACTAGTACGCCCTGCCACTAATATGTAGTCAGAAGAGATTATCAGAGATAATAGAGTGTGCTGGAAGATAGTGACTTGACTTCACATGTGAAGCTGGGAGAAGCAATTGGATTGGAAGTCTCTGGATGATTGGAGAAAAATCCCTTCAGAGGAATTCTGCTCAAGCACCTGTGATGTGTGCAGAAACAAGACCATTTAGGGATGAGCTAACTTTCCAGGTAAGAACTTAGGAAAAGAAAGCAAGCAATTGCAGAGTTCAAAGCTAATAAAAGTCTTCTAACTGGCAAAGAATTATGATATTGTCACAGATTGGCACGTATAAGTTATTTCATTTTGAATTTCTGTTAAAGGACTGGGCACGTTCCAGTTGAAGTTAAGGTTTTAAAAACCCCATCAATTTCAGTGGGAGAGTGCTGTGGTCTCACTCTGTCCTTGGACAACTGCACATTATGGGAAACCCAAGGCTGCTTATGCAAATGGCAACCTTTTTTTGAATTCTTCTCCTGTGCCTCGGTAATGTGCAGTACTGTTGTTCCATGCTGTGATGTCATGCTGTGGTGCATTTCCACAGTCCCATCATCAGCTGCCATTGGGGAAGGCAGGAAAATGCACCATGTTCACATTCCTCAAGATGGGTAGCGGGTGGGATGAGGTATCACTGTGGTATCGGGGCATTTCCTTGAATGCAGCGTTTGTCAAACTTTTGGAAGCAGGACGCACTTCTAAACCTACCATCATTCCTGGGACCACCTTGGCCCCGGTCACACGAGAGGTTTTGGGCCGGGAGAGGGACGGATCGGGGGCCCTTCCACCCAAAACGCTGCATCAAAAATAAACCACCTACCTAGGTGGTTCTTCGGGAAAGGGCGCATCAAGGCCGGCCGTGGGACCGCCGGTGCGTCCTTCCGCCAGCTCATCCCCGGCTCCTGGCCAAACTGCGCATGCTCAGACATGCACAGTTCGGCGGCCTCCCCCTCCCGACTGTCACTTCCTCTCCAGCATCTGATCGTGCCGGGGAGCAATGGCGCGCGGCTCACGGGATCCATGGGATCCCGCCGCGGCATCTCTATTTTGGTGCGACTTTTAAAAGCCGCACTTTGCCCGTTTTTTTCCCTGCCGTGTGGCAGGGACCACCTTGTAAAGCAATTCCAGTCCATTCTGCTTTCCCCTCCCCCATGTGAAATGCAGCACTCTCACATCAGCCAACACTGAACAAGTTTATATTTCATTTGTCATGTTTGGTATTCATAAATATATACCTTTACCAGTCAAAAAGTTGCATTTGTACTTCCTGGCCATTTCACAGAGGCAAATTCAAGTTTGTCATTGAGCCTTCTCTCCCAGCTCACCCTGTTCCTCTTTCTCCTCCTCCTCCTCCATCCAGTTCTCATCACCCACCTTTCAGAGAGCTGCAACCCATTTTGGGCTCCTGACTCAACGTCTGAGTACACATGGAGCCGTCTTCTACTGATTGAGACGATTGGCCTCTCAGGGTCAGTAGTGATGCCTGTGATGGGCAATGATGTGCTAGGCTTTCAGAGATATTTCACATCAGCTACTACTGTTATCCGAATAGTTTACACACATGTGCCCCTCAACTGTAGGAGCATCCCACTAGAGAGTTAAGCACACCTGTGCACGTGTATCCTGGGAAATTCTTATTTGGGACCTCATGCCAGGTGTAAGCTAGGGTCCTGGATATGAGAAGCACTTTGCACCAGAATGGAGAAGTCCCCAGAGATAAACAGACATGGGTTGGAAATTGAATGTTTATTAAGAAAACTAATAATGTAGGGGATTAGCAAGAGGAATATCCTTGTATACAAAAAACACACAAAATAGAACAATTAATGTATACATCAAAACGTCTGCTAGATTATAACCCTGGCAAATTTACAAGTATAAGGGGAGGATAAACATATGATCCTGTCTGGCTGACAGAGGCCCATTCTGCATCTAGCATTTGCTCCATTGTTTTACCAAACCCATGTTGGAACAGAAATTCCCCCCTACATTGCATGCCACTTTCACTTTGATTGATTGTTGGATTTTATGGCAGTGTCCAGACTGCATGCTACTTTCACTTCCTTTGATCTCTTGGTTTTATGGTATCATCTGCATACGTTTTATGGCCATTCAGGGGTGACTTTGCAGCCAGTACGGTATTGGCCTGGAGTATTTGAATGTGGTTTTGAGTCACATCTTTTTCTGTTCCAGTGTGGGTTTGGTAAAACAACCGAGTGAATGCTAGATGCAGAACAGGCCAAAGTCTTGGGAGGTTGACAAAAGAAACAGAAGAGGTGGTAGAGCTGGAATGGAAACTGGCTTGCAATTGCCGAGATACCTACATTGGGTCACAGGGACAGTACTTGGGGAACAACAGAAGACTTCTCATAGGTCCTTGACTGTTACTGCCAGGATCTTGCTTACTGTTCCACCCATTTCAGAGTACTGGGGTTCCCTGAAATTGTCTTTATAGCCCAAAATGTGTTTTGATAGAGGGGAAATAAGATGCTGCTCAAAGAATTAGGAAGGAAAGTATGGTCTCAAGGAGGGAGACACTGGAATGACAACATCTCTTTGAAGAGGTTTATAGTAGTAAAAGAACAACAAACTAAGTTATGTAGTAGCCATTTGGTGTCATCGAGTTCTAGAGGAAAAAGATAACATAAAGAATAACAGTATCAACCTGAGATGTGGATGTGTTTATGTGTTACTGTCAAATATCCGGCAGATCCTGTTGTGCATTTGGATTATAAAATCAATTAACTGAGACACTGCTACCAATTTTGAAGGAGGGTGGGGGGAGTAGACAGAAGTGTACATTTCCAGGCAAATTGTCATTTGCTGTCCTTTTCCCCTTATGAAGTGGAGGAAACACCTCGGAGCACTGATGGTCCCTGGCCTCCCAAGAATAAGTTGCTGCATGTTTTATTCCAAACCTCAGAAGAGACCAAACAAAGAAATAAAAAAGCAGGACCTTTCTGGGGGATCCATAGAAGATGTCTCAGTATTTTTCAGACTCGGGTATATTGGACCCCAAAAATATTGGTTTTCCTGAAATGCCTGATTTCCAATACTGGTATGGTATTCAGATCTGGGATTTTTTGAGGGGAATCTGAGGTTTTTTGGGTCCATTATACCCTATGGAGAAGTTACCTGGGTGTCTGGGGGGGCCTGTTTCTCAAGCTATAGGCACCAAATATGCAGCAGAGCTGCTGGTGCCTGTCTTCAGAAGAAGCACAATGTTTCAAAAAGATTGGATCAGGGGGTCCAGTTGTATGGGCCCACAAAGAGAGTGCCCCATCCATCTATTGTTTCCAATGGGGGGGGACAGCCTTTTCCCCTCCAGGGCAAAAGCAAAGAAGCAAGCCTGCAGCAACCCCTGATGGATGCCTCTCATGCCAAGAACCAACACATGCCCACAAGAACCAACACAGAACCCAGGAATCCACACTGAACCCACAAGCCAATGTGAAAAGCCCAACAGAACTAATGTCAAACCAGAGAATCTCAGCACAACAAAATCAAGTGGGTGGGGGCACTCTTGCAAGCCCAACAGAATCAACATGTAAACCCAGCAGAACACAGTGCCAATGTGGCAGTGCAAGTCCAACAGAACCAATGGCAAACCAGAGAATCCCAGCAGGCTTGCTTTCTTTTCTTTTCTTTTCTTTTCTTTCTTGCAGAAGCAAGGGCAATACACATAAGCCAGCAGAACACTCTGCAGTGCAGTGGGGAGCACTTTTGCAAGCCCACCAGAAACAAATCAAATACTCTCAAAACACAGAAGCTCAGCAGAACACACTGAAGTGCAGGGTGGGGGGGCATTGTTGTAAGTCCACCAAAAGCAATGGCAATACACATAGCTTTTTTTGTAAGCCCAACTGAACCATGGGCAATACACAGAAGTCCAGTAGGGCTTTTCTTTCAAAACCAAGGGCAAAACACAGAGAAACATTACACACCATCTCCCTAGGGAAAACCTCAGGAAGTGAGAGGGAGGGGGTTATGTCCACCCTGATCCTCCTCTCTCAGCAGTCTCCAGTACACACCATCACTGCCTCAGTGGAGGATCCTTAGGTGCTGCAACTGCCCTTCATCACAGCCTATCCCCCCCACTCCAGAAGGCGAAGGGCATAAGAGGAGCCTCTGGGCCACAGCAGAGAGATCCAGACAGACTGCCTCTTTCATGCCCAGTAGCTCAGCGCACTGGTGGTCTGCAACTCATAGGGCCTCACGAGGTACACCCTCGTCACTACAGCCACCATATTCTGTCTCATGCACCTCTCACTCCCAGAGGGGCTGAGTGCCCACCCAAAGATCTCCATCATGGTGGTTGCTGTTGAGGGGGATGCTGCCTAGTGGGAGAGGTAGGGGATAAACAGCAGCAGTGCTCCTTTTGCCCTCTCTTCCTCTGCAGTGCTCCTTTTGCCCTCTCTTCCTCTGCTTGTGCCAATGTGCCCCTCTTGGCCTGCATGCCCTCACCTCACTGGGAGAGCTCATCTCTCCAGTGAATGAGCTGGTTGGTCTGCTTGGTGATCCTGCCCTTGATGTATGGGTCACACATGGTCACCAACATGTAGACCTGCTGCTGAAGCCTGAAGGCATCAAGTCCATCTTGTAGCCTTTTCACCAGCATGCGCACTGCTGGAACCATGTCTACACATCCTGCAGCTGGCTCCTATGGTTGTAAGCCGCCCTGAGCCCGCATGCGGGGAGGGCGGGGTATAAATAAAATTAAATAAATAAATAAATAAATTCATGGCCCAGTAGCTCAGCGGACTGGTGGTCTGCAACTCATAGGGCCTCATGAGGTACACCCTCGTCACTGCAGCCACCATATTCTGTCTCATGCGCCTCTCACTCCCAGAGGGGCTGAGTGCCCACCCAAAGATCTCCATCATGGTGGTTGCTGTTGAGGGGGATGCTGCCTAGTGGGAGAGGTAGGGGATAAACTGCAGCAGAGCTCCTTTTGCCCCCTCTTCTTCTGATTGTGCCAATGTGCCCCTCTTGGCCTGCATGCCCTCACCTCACTGGGAGAGCTCATCTCTCCAGTGAATGAGCTGGTTGGTCTGCTTGGTGATCCTGCCCTTGATGTATGGGTCACACATGGTCACCAACATGTAGACCTGCTGCTGAAGCCTGAAGGCATCAAGTCCATCTTGTAGCCTTTTCACCAGCATGCGCACTGCTGGAACCATGTCTACACATCCTGCAGCTGGCTCCAGAAAGGCAACCAAGTCCTCACAAGCCATTTAGATCATGGGGATGATCAGCACCCAACATGCTGTGTCAGACAAAGAGCAACTGTGTGTTCTTAAAAGAATTAAGAATGTCCACTCGTCCTGGGTGAACCGGCTCTCTTCCCGAATGACCCCAGTCTCAGAGATCAAGGCAGTTAGGGCTCCTGCTCTACCACATGCTTGAGTATGCCTTAGGTGAATTTCCAGTGAGTGCTCCTGTCACTGATCAGACAGTGCTACGGCATGCCTGTCAGTGTCTGCTTCTCACACAGCATATAGGTGTCCTTCAAGAAAAGTGACCCATGAGATGCCAGCATTTCTAGAGAAGATGCTGGAAATCATGAGTCTCAGTATAAAGACAGGGATTCTCTGCAGAACCCAGCCCCAAGGCATCCTTAACCATGAGGTAGAGAAGGTGGGTCACACATTAAATGTGCTGAGGCCCAGTGCCTGTGCTGCTGCCCTCATGTATGCACCACCATCAGCCACCATGAAGCCTGATGTCCATGCCTACCCATCCCACTAACTGTTTCTCAGTGGCAGCAGAGATGTCTTCTACTGTGCATGCCATGTTGAAAACCTTGGCATGGATCAGAGCCTGGTGATAGCTGACCTGGCAGCCCTCACCCTCCCACAATGTCATTGGGTTGCCACCAGGGCAAAAAACCCCCCAAAGCCTCAAATAGTAAAAACCCCATTAGATCCCCCCAAAAAAGGAAAAAAAGAGCAAAAGATGGTGAAGGAGAAAGAGAGAGAAAAGAAAATTCAAGTAAAATAGCTTTTTAAAACCCAAGCAACCCCCCTACACCCACAAGCCCCCCCCAAAAAAACCAAAAATGAAAAACAGTTTTTAAGAAACTCCACAAAAGCAAACAACTGCAAGCTAAAGCATAGAACAAAACCAGAAAGAATAACAAACAAACAAAAAGGCCTGAGGCCCTTGGCCTCTTCCCCCAACAAAGAACTGAACTACTACAACAATAAGAAAAATCCAAAAAGACGTTAATCTCAAACCAGTTGCTGTCTTCTCCAAGCAGGCAAGTCAGGGTTCAAAGCTCCACAACAGAGTCACTCTCTCAGGCAGCAGCAGGCTCAGGCTCAGAGCAGCAGGCTCAGAGCAGCGGCAGCTGAAGCCAAAGCCAGCACTGCACTCTCTCCAAACCTCTCTCAGAAATGGAGTCTAACTCAGCCAGGCCCTGCTTTTATGCTTTTTGTCCATGCTCAAAAGAATCTGAAAAACAACCAGCCATGAAACAACTTCTGTGATTGGGCACTGCTCCCCTTAATGTAGAATCCTATTTGCCACTGCTCCTTCCATCCTCCTTCCTATTTTCTGGGAAACCTGGGTGGGGGGGGGGACAAGGTTGTTGGGCATTATGTTTGAAGCCAACAACCTTGCAAAACCACTGCATTGACTGGCCAAAAAGCACTACAGCTCCTCCTAAAGTGCTTTTCCCACTTGCTTGCAGAGATACCTCGCCCCCTCCTTCCTGTTGCCCTGTAAAACAGAGCAAAAGACAGGGAAAGGATAGAGGCCAGCTCTGCAGCCCTTTAAATTCCCTTTAACTGTAACTATTTCAAATTGTCAAATATTTCTTGGAAAAAAACAGAAAAAAAGTCAGTGTGTGTGGGGGAATCGGCAATGCTGGATAGCTGGTAAAATTCTTTAATGTGTATTCAGCTGAAAAAATACCCAAAAATACAGTAAGGTGTTTTTGGGTTTTTTTGGCTCAGATACACCCGAGTAGATGCATTCTGGGGTTCTGATCTGAAGCCGGGTCCGTAGGTTATACTACCGGATCCTTTTAAGTGGAGAAGTTGGAGACTGAACCCGGGACCTTAGCCACCGTCCCTGCTCTAATGTGTAATCATGCACCAATTGAAATGAATTCAGGACCTCACTGCAGGCGGTTCCCACAATAAGAGGATGGGGAGGAAATTACACTTTGGTGTTTATTTTTTGCAATTCCAGTTTTAAAGTGCCGGGTATCTTTTGAAGCCAAGCTGTGTTTTGTTTTGTTTTTGTCTAAGCCTGTATTATTTGTTCTGTTTCTAAGTAGAGATTTCTCCTGTCCTGCTGTTGGAGATCTTTTAACTGGAGGTGCCAAGGGTAAAATCCAGGGCCCTTCATCTCTGTTGTACTAGTTCTGAACTACTGCCCCTCTTTTTCTCTGAAACATAAAGGAAACAGCTGTCTGGAAATGCCCCCACAAGAACATGGGTAGCCTAAACAGTAAGATATCTTGATTGCCCCCTCTGCTGCAGTGTTCAAAGTGGGATATCTGCTTCCTTGACTCCTTTTTGCCTTCAGATTCCACTCACAGCTCTTTCTTCAGCTCTGACCAGAAAGCAGCCATTCTCTCTGGGCTATTCCCTTCAGCCCTGCACAGAAAGGGTCCATGAATGATTAATGAAGTTTGAACTCCAAAAAAATGTCCAAGTAGCGGTGTAGTTGCAGGTTTTACAGTAGGATCTGTTACCAGGGAATGTACCTCTTGATGTTTCATTTGTTGGCTATATTGTGCTGTGAACTGAATAAACCTTTTTTGATTTCCCGTCCTTCCTTCCTCACCTCCCTTTCAGTGGAAAGTTATCAACTGAGCAGAGGTTCTTAATGAAATCATGCTACAAGCACATTAAAGTCCATGGGCTTAGAAGAGCGCACCTCTGCTCAGGATGGCCCAGTAAGTGGCTTTTCCTGTCAGAGCCCTTTCATCTTTTCTACATTGCCTGCTGAATTGTTTCTATGGGGAAGAGAAGGGGGAGGGGAGGACTTAAAGAAATGCAAAGGAACCCCAACCCAGAGTTTGTGCTGCTTCTTTTTTTTAAGTTATTTTCTTCAATTATGCTGCAATTTGAATAATTTACCAGGGCAACCTCTTTAGAGGCTTTATTAATAACCTTTTAAGAAAGACAGAGGCAGTCCTCCCGGGTAGCTTGAGTCTGAAAATCCCATGTCATGATTGAGTTGTTGAAGCTGAAAGGAAAGGATGAGTCATCGCAAAATGGAGAATAGAAAACTAATCCGGCTGGAGAAACAAATGGAAATGTGAAGGGAGGATGAATAGAAAAGCGAGTTTTCCCTTTTTGAGGCAAGCTGTCTATCACAGGCCTGATAACGTTGAAAGGGGTGGATTATCAGTGACAATCTCTTCAGCCACTTTTTTTAAAAAATGAAGCCAAGGGTGTTGCTTGCTACCAAAAAAGTCTCGAGGCTAGAGTTCAGAATTAACCACTGCTACAAAAATAGTTCATTTTTTGTTTGCTTCTGACAAAACCTTAAAAAAAGAAGAAGCAAACCCATACCTTAATTAAACCAAGCCTGTTTTGTTTGTGTGGAGCGGGAATCTCCAGGAGAATCCAAAATGCTCGTGATTTGGTTTTGGTTTTATGGTGGTAGGGTTTTATAAAAGAGCCAACCTCCAAACCTTGGAGCAGAATGACATGGCATGGTGAAATCTTAATATTAGTAATGGCCTTTGAAATAGACATGATCTGCCAGGGAAGGTCAATGGGTCACCCTGGACCAGTCTCTCCCCCCACCCCCTTTCTCAGCCTCAACCTACTTCACAGCATTGCTGTGAGGAAAAAGTGAGGATGGGAGAATGTTGTAGGCCACTTGGGCTTCCCACCAGGGAGAAAATCAGAGTAGTGCATGGGCAGAGTTCTATATGTGAAGGTGGAACAGAATGTAATGGAATTCAGGCAGAGCCCAGAGGATGCTCAGGAGTGGAGGTAGGGCCAGGGTCTTGCTCATCAAGGGTGTCTGGCTGATGGTGTGTTGTCACTTCAGACTGGGCCTGGCACCTCTAGAGTGTACAGGCTTAGGATTTGTTCAGTTCATGGAAGATAAGCTGGAATTTAATACCTGATGAAAATGAGTGTTTTCTATGATGGTGCTCCCCTGGCTGCCATGAGAACGTCCCCACCCTTTAGAAGTCATTAAAAATGTCACTAAGGGTCTATTTAAGTCTCTTAGCGACATTTTATAACACAGAAACCCAACTAGACAAGATATGGTTGAAAGGGAAAGATAAATTGATCCAAAAAATCTACAACTTCCTATTAGAAGAAGAATTAAGAGAGGGGTTGAAAAAAAACGGCTACAATTAGCTGGGAAAAAGACCTAGGTCAAAATTTAGAGGGAGCGGAATGGATAAAAACCTGGAAATCAATTAAACTAATGAGAGCAGCCTCCTATAAAGAAAACATAATAAAAATGATCCATAGGTGGCATTGGACGCCAGATAGATTACAAAAATGGTACACAAATGTTTCAGGATCCTGTTGGAGATGCAAACATAATGTCGGAACGTATTTCCACATATGGTGGAGATGCGAAAAAATACAGAAATTCTGGAAAACCGTTAAACAGATGTTAAAAGAAATTATAGCGAAAGATTTAGCGTTGATACCAGAGCTCTTTTTATTGAATGTTACACCTGACGGGCTGAAATTTAATGAGAAATGTATTGTTGTATATGTTATTACAATGTCCAGGATTTCTATTGCTAAAAATTGGAAATCTGATAAATTACCGAGTAAGGCTGATTTGACCAATATTCTTTACGAAGTAATTGAGATGGATAAGCTCAATATGTTTCTGGTGGGCAAAACAGAAGAACAATTTAACCTGAAATGGCAAAAAGCCATAAAATGGTATGAAGAAAGAAGCTGACTTAGCCCCCAAATGTATGAAACTGTAATGTGATTGCATGTAAAGTTGGAAAACTTAAAATAAACTCACAAAAAAAAAATGTCACTAAGGGGCTCTCAAGGCAAGTGAGAAGCAGAGAAAGTTTACCATTGCTGTCCTCTGCAGAGCTTTCCTTGGTGGTCTCCCATCCAAGTATTGACCCTGCTTACCTTCTGAGATTTGATGAAATCCATTCTAAATCCATTCTAAATATATATCACCTAAAAGGACCACTTTTAGAGAAGACCCTGGTGCTGGGAAAGATTGAAGGTCAAAGAAGACGGAGACGGCAAAGGATGAGATGGTTAGACAGTGTCATCGATGCAACGAACATGAAATTGAGCCAACTTCAGAGGACGGCGGAAGACAGGAGGGAGCTGGTCCATGGGGTCGCGAAGAGTCAGACTCGACTGTGCGAATGAACAACAACAAAAAGGACCTCTGTACAAATATCAGCTAACGCAGAAGCCCTCTGTACAAAACATTACATACATTGAAATCAATGTGCAAAAAAGGGAAGCATGCTGGTCCTGGCCCCACCTCTGCACAATCATCAGCTTGTGAGCATGGTTTTGTGCATGTATGATCCAGAATGCTGTTGCTCAAATGTCCTCAGTCATGAGGAGGGGGTCTGTGTGTACAACATGGTCTCAGAAATTGTTCCATAACTGTAGGATCTCAGAAAAGATAGTTGAACGGGTTGCACTCCCTTTGCAAACCTTTTCATGCCTGTTTTTGAAAATGATTTGAAGATGGTTTGTAGAATACATTCCCCCCCCCCCAAGCACACCTTAGAGCTTACAGAGTGTATGAGGTATATGCTTTGTTCTTTCCTCTGATACAGAGCTCCTGCTGTTTGTATTGGTGGAGTGCCTTTCTTTGCTAAGTTGGGAGGAGAACCTTCCCCCCATATTCATTACCACACACTCACGTGATTTTAGCAACTAAGGACAAAACTACTTGTGATGCTCAATTCTTTCTTTCTTTCTTTCTTTCTTTCTTTCTTTCTTTCTTTCTTTCTTTCTTTCTTTCTTTCTTTCTTTCTTTCTTTCTTTTTCTCCACAAATGCTGCAATTTGTGAAAAAGTCCTGACCTCCAGCATTTTTTCCTGCCAAAAATGGCTCCACCCAAATTGATTTTTAAAAAATCTTTGAGGCAGCAAAGAAATTGGTACAATTTTCTCTATAGGGGGGAAATACATCTCTGAAGCCTGTGTGTGTTGTTTTTGTGGTAAAATTGCTGCAGAGGGAGAAGGTAACAAGTCCCTTGCCCAGAGCTGGTCTTCAGATTGCAGCCTCTGGATCTCCATTCTACATTGGAGAGTGCTGCTTGAAGCTTTGCTCTTATTTCACACAGAGATTTGTCATGTTCAGTTATGTATCTGACCAGAATGTGTGGCATGAACCATGTCCCATAGATATCATGGGAAATAGTCCCTCTAAGAGTCTCCACAGCACTCACCTAGCAGGCCAGCTTCATGTATACATGACTCTGAAATTACAAAAGAAAACAATCAAAGGCAGTTGCCCCAGGAACAAAGACAGCAATACATTCGTTGCTCAGTAAGTTCCAATTGTCTAGCCAAGGCCATAGGGGAAAAAAAAAAGCAAGCCAGGTTGTGGACTGGAGATATGCTGAGAAGCAGATGCCCCTCCATTTTGCTCTTAAAAACAGAGAAAATGATGTGTGTTTTTCTGCCTTATGTTCAAGTCAATCAAAAATAGCTGAACTGTTTTTATTGAAGCTGTCCAAACATTCTGCCTTCTTGTTGTTCAGTCGCATAGTCGAGTCCGACTCTATACAACCCCATGGACCAGATCACGCCAGGCCTTCCGGTCTTCCGCTGTCCTCTGAAGTTTGCTTAATTTCATGTTCGTTGCATCTATGACACTGTCTAACCATCTCAGCCTTTGCCGTCCCCATCTTCTTTGACCTTCAATCTTTCCCAGCATCAGGGTCTTCTCCAGTGAGTGCTCCCTTCTCATTTGGTGGCCAAAGTATTTGAGCTTCAGTTTCATTATCTGGCCTTCCAGGGAACAGTCAGGGTTGATTTCTTTTAGGATTGACTGATTTGAACTTCTTGCAGTCCAAGGGACTCTCAAGAGTCTTCTCCAGCACCATAGTTCAAAAGAATCTATTCTTCGGTGCTCGGCCTTCCTTATAGTCCACCTCTCGCAGCCATACATGACTACTGGGAATACCATTGCTTTGACCATGCGGACTTTTGCTGGCAGGGTGATGTCTCTACTTTTTATCATGTTGTTTAGGTTCACCATCGCTTTCCTCCCAAGGAGCAGGCATCTTTTAATTTCATGGCTGCTGTCACAGTCTGCGGTGATCTGGGATCCCAGGAACATAAGTCTGTCACTATTTCCACGACTTCCCCTTCTATTTGCCAAGGAGTGATGGGGCCGGATGCCATGATCTTAGTTTTTTTGATGTTGAGCTTCAAGCCCACTTTTGCGCTCTCCTATTTTACCCTGAGCAAGAGGCTCTTTAGGTCCTCTTCACTTTCTGCCATTAGAGTGGTATCGTCTGCATATCTGAGGTTGTTCATCTTTCCCCCAGCAATCTTAATTCCTGCTTGTGATTCATCCAGGCCAGCATTTCGCATGATGTACTCTGCATATATATCAAATAAGCAAGGTGACAATATACATCCTTGTCGTACTCCTTTTCCTATGCTAAACCATAAACTATGCCTTCTAGCAGAGATCAAACATGGAACATCTCTAAGTGTTAAATGAGGGAAAGAATCAGAAAAGTTGTGTGTGACTGAAAGGAAATGCAAAGAATGAAAAACTTCTATGCTTCCAGTAATGCAGTAGAATAACACATTTTACCTGTTTTGAATCACTAACTAATGCAATTGGCTACTGAGGTCCATCCAGCTTCTTTTTTATCCTCTTCAGGGTTTTGTTTTGAAAACAAAAACAAACCCACCCCCAGCATTTGAAGAAGGCGTTTCTAGAGGCTTGATCAACGTGAGTTTTAAACTGTCCTGCACCCTTCTTATTCACTAGCTGCTTTTGTTGTTTTGTGATGTCTCTGGTATTTAAGAGGGGTGGTATTGTTATATTGTACTGAATGTTTTAATGGCACACCACTATAGACAGGGTTGTCTACTCAGGGTAGGGAAAAGCCGGAGATCTGAGGAGGTGTACAGTCTGGTGAGGGTGGGGTTTGGGGAGCGGAGGGACCTCAGCGGGGTATATGGCCATCGAGCCCACTTTCCAAAGCAGCCATTTTCTCTGAGGGAGCTGATCCTGGTCATCTGGACATCAGCTGTAATGCCAGGAGATCTCCAGGCCCCACCTGGAGGTTGTCAACCCTAACTATGGATGCCCTTGGTGAAAGATGTGGCTGAGAAGTGGTTTTAAATTAATAAATAATTGTGCAGATAGGAATGGTTACATAGCCTCAAAGTAGGACTGTGAAGCTTTGAGGAGGAAAAACATTGGCTTTAATGCTTACAATATGTCTTCTACAACTGGGCTTCTGCAATCCCGAGTCTTCCTTGGCTTTTCTACAGTCTTCCCCAAACCTGCTTTGCTGAAAAGTTTTGGAAATGATAGCAGCAAAGCTTAGATGGCTGCTGTATGGGTGGGAAAGTTCTGATTTTCCTGGTCCAGCCCACATAGCAGCCATTTCCCCTGCCTTGTCCCCATAGCAACCATCCTTCCCCTAACACTGGGGGCAGGGGGCTTTTTTGGGTTTTTTAAAGTCAACATTTGAGTATTGTTATATCAGTATAACAATGTATCTGTCATGGTCTCTGGATTCCCAAGTTTCTTTTTAAAGAAAAAACAAGTCTCTAGATCCTTTCTTTGCAGAGATTTGCCTTTCCCATTATATCTGTGCAACAACTAGGGGTAGAAAATTACTTTTAAAAAGGAAAGCTGGAGATTCGGAGAACCTGATTCACATGCTGTTATAACATTATAACAATATATAATGATATTCAATTGCAGGTTTGTTTTTTTAAAAGCCCCCCAGTGAGGGGGGGGATAGCTGCTGCTAGGGGACTGGGGCAAGGAAAATGCAGAAACACGTGCCACAGCAGCAACAGGGAAACCACACAATCCTGTCCCTCTGCATGGCTGGGATTTTTTCATTCATTGAAGAGAATACAGAGGTCAACCTCTGAATTGTCCTGAAGTTGGCTACATAGCTGAAGTTGCTTCCAAAAAGAGTTTCTGGTCCAATTAAGCTTCTAAAATACAATGGGGGTTTTTGGAGCATCCATGTGACATCATTGCAAGATGGACCTCAGTAGACAATTGCAGCAGACAAATGCATTAGTGCATTAGTCATAGACAACTGTATTAGTTAGTGATTCAAAACAGGTAAAATGTGGTTATTCCACTGTGTTATTGGAGGCATAAAAGTTTTTGTTCTTGCATTCTCTTTCTCTTTCAGTCACACACAGAGCCAGCGTGGTGTAGTGGTTAAGAGCAGTGGATTCTAATCTAACCTGGAGTCTGCTGGGTGACCTTGGGCCAGCCACAGTTCTCTCAGTATTCTCTCAGCCCTACCTACCTCACAAGGTGGGGAGGGCAAGGGAATGTGGTTTGAGACTCCTTAGCAAAGAGAAAAGAGAGGTATTAAAAACCTTCTCTTCTTCCTACTCTTCTAAACAGGCACATTCTGGATTTTCCCCTGCTTTGCAGCAATCTTTCCCAAAGCTGGTTTGATAGAGCTTTCTGGAAAAGTCTCAATCAAAGCACCATTACACACTGTGTGGATGGGAAGCTGTACAGTTTTCAAGATCCTGCCCATACTGGCGCCGTCTCCCTTCCGTCAGCCCTCATGGGCACCATTCCTTCTACCACCTGAGGTTTGTTTTTTAAAAAAAAAAACAGCAAAGAACAGCAACAGCTAGGGCAGTTTGAAGCAGGGATCTCAAAGGAATGGCTAAGTATACAGAAAGAAATGTCTAATATGGCAGCAAGAGTTGAGAAGGCTTGGATGGTTTCCACCCACCTCAAAAAGTGATGGCGCTTCAGAGTAATTAAAGCTAATCTGTGTGGATGAATCAGAGCTGCCTCCAACTATGCACTCCAAGAGAGAGACTAGGGTTCAAAAGAGAACTGGAAAAATATTACCAGTTTATGTTTAAGTGGCTAGGTTAGCGATCCCTGCATCTACTTTTAGAAGCCTTTTCCTTTTCGTCCTGCCACTCTTCATTTTCCTTTAATCAACAAAACCAGAGAACCAGAGGAAACCTTTTATTTGTAACCATTTGGCAAAGTTCCGTTGCTTTTGCTGCATTCTGAAATAATCTGTCAAAGAAACAAGCCTCCTGGCCCCTTAAAGATTAACAAGTGCATTGCAGTATGTAAGTTTGCATGAGGCAGAAAGCCCACATTGTTCAATGTCTGGAACACACACACACACACACAAAGGCAGAAACAGAAGGAGGGAAACTATTATAAAGGGAGTAGTGGCAGTAGCAGAAGGTTTGGGGTAGCTGAAAACAGAGATGTGTTACATTATGTAGCAGAGCACAGATGAAAATAAGGCCTTGTCAAAATAGTAAACAGTGCAATCTTAAGTAGAGTTATGCGTTTTGAAGACCATTGTAGTCAAGGGGCTTAGAAGGGTATAACTCAGTTTGGGATAGCACTATAAATGATCTGGTCAGCGAGTTATGGACCTCTCTGGAATAGTGAAGAACTGGCAATGAAGATGAATGATACAGAAGATTTGCATAATGTCACAGAATGTAACGGTGAGCCTTCTGGCTTCATTTTGTAATAACTCTTCCCATTCCCACACCTGCCAATTTAATGTAGGACATCTTGAATTTGATACAAGTGGACTCCAGCTCAAGAAAGCAAATGCCACCACAGACCTGTAAGTCGTTAAGGAACCACAAGATTCTCTGTTCTTTCAGCTGCAACAGACTCCCCCCCTCTGAACAAGCTGTGCTTTTCATCTCTTGGTCAATCCTGTTACTGTTGTTAGTCAGGATGCAGACTAAAGAATCACCTCTTTCTCAAATCTCTTTCATTTATCCTCAAGCAATTTTCTATTTTCCTTCATCTGTATTTACCTTGCAGATACCAAAGTCATGCTGCAGGTATTGTATGCACAACCTCTGGTTTCAGCCTCTCTTTTTCAAAGAATGTGACCCTATTTTGTCTAAGATAATTCATCTTCCAATTTTAGCTTCTTCAAAGGGATTTTTCCACCTGGATTCTGGAAGCTAGGATTCTGCCAGCTAGGAAAAAATAGATATAACTTCTCTATTCTTGTAATATATATGGTTCCTTGTACCAGCAACCAGCACCATAAACAGCCATTCTAGTTAAGTTGGACATATGCCTAGAAGCAGTGGCCTGTACAATCTGGGGGAAAGTTGGATTTGGATGACACAAAAAGCCCCCAGTAACACCCCCCATAGGGGTTTTAAGACTATTCTTGAAGAATTAAGTTTCAGTTTAGTTTTAATTTTAATCATTGTAATGTGGCTTCCTAAGAGAGCAATGCAAAGCAGATTTTGATGAGTTTAGGCTGGAGTAACTACACATAAGCAAGCTGCGGTGGCTCAAGTGGTTAAGATGCTGAACTGCAGGCTGGAAGGTCGATAGTTCAGCAGTTCGAGACCTGAGTGCTGCATGACGGAGTGAGCTCCCCTCCCTGCTTCCTGTTCCTGCCAACCTGGTAGTTCGAAAGCAAGAAATTGCAAGTAGATAAATAGGTACTGCTTCGGTGGGAAGGTAACAGCATTCCGTGCACCTTGGCATTTAGTCATGCCGGCCACATGACTTCACATCTTCAGACAGCGCTGTCTCTTCAACTTGGAAACGGAGATGAGCACCGCAACTCTAGAGTCGGATTTGACTGGCTTTCGAGCAAGGGAAACCTTTACCTTTAGCAACATAACTGCACATAACCTCAATGTAATTGTTCTTTAATGTTTTTCTCTAGTGTTGCAATTGGTCACTAGATATGATTGAAAGGTATCTGATACAGTTGCCCTGCCATGAAGCTATGAAGGTCTGTGTCAGGTCAGTATCTGGGAGTGAGACCTCCTATGAATTCCATTGAAGAAAAGTAGGATTACAAATGCAATCAATCAATCTATCTATCAATCTATATCTATCAATCTATATCTATCTATCTATCTATCTATCTATCTATCTATCTATCTATCTATCTATCTATCTATCTATCTATCTATCTATCTAATCTAATCTAGAAACTGCCCCAAGAGCACTGCACTGGGATCCCCAAGAGATAAATGTTCTAAATAAACCAATAGCCCCCAACTAGCGAAAGGAATACATCTCATCACACCCAACCCCTCTAGTATATAGCATTGTTCACTGTGGTAAACTGTAAGCAAGATTCATTAATCCACAGGTGGCCCATTTAGCTAACAGTGGCTACTGCACTACTGGGGTAGTGATGCTGCCAACGTTTGAAATTGCCTGGTTCAGCTTGGTGGTACTACAAACTGAGTACCACTTTTGCAGAAGTTATTTTCCAGCTCAAATATAAAAGAACGTCAGTGGGAAACCATACTTTATTGGCTGTTGCACTATTGTAATCATTCACCTCCTGGATTTTCCTGTTCTAATGGGGAATCTGGGTAGTGAACAATTACAAGATAGCACTATATTCAGAGATGCATGGATCCCCCGCCAGTGAGGTTTTTGTTTTTGTTCAGGCACACTCAGCATCCAGCAACCCAGGTGTCCTAAATCAAAGCCTGTTTTATCGAGAGATCATCAGCTTTCTGCTTGCTGTGGCTTTTGGTGGCAAACAAAAAGCAGGGGGTGAAATGGCTGGGAGGCATTTCATCCCCTGTAATTTCTGTTCACCATGAAAAGCTGTGGCCAGCAGAAAGCAGGGGGTGAAATGGCTCGCAGCTATTTAAACCCCTGCTTTTTGCTCCCCATGGCTTTTCACAAGGAGGAGAAAGCAGTGGTTTAAATGGCTCTGGGTCATTTAAACCAAACAGCTGAGCTCAGCTGTTTTTTCATGAAGAGCAGAAAGCAGGGGTTTAAATGTTTTCTGCTCTTTGTGAATTTCCATGAACCTCCATGAACTGCATCAAAATTTGTGTCTTTTTATCATATATATAGTAGAAATATATAAGCTTAACCTGATTTTAGATTATATATAGTAGAAATGCAAGTAGTTTGTTTAGATTTGTGTTAGACTAAAGAAATAAGCAGCTTTTAATATATAGCGTTGCTAAGATGGAAGTTTCTGATATGGTAAAATTTATTTATTTATTTATTATTTTCAATTTGTATCCCACCTTGCCAGTTATGTTATGTTGTTATGTATGAGAAATTTGATTTGATGCTATGACATTGTAAAACTCTAGGGTTTTTTTTTACTTTTTCTTTCTGAAAATTAATAAAATATTCTTTAAAAAAATGTGGAAGTTTGTGGTGGCTCTTCAGTTCACAAGCATCACTTCACAAACCATGAACCGGCCAAAATTCATGACAGACATGAGCTGGTCTGTGCCCATCCCTATTTGAAACCAGGCAACTTTTTTCTTCACTCTCTCAAGAATGCTTGTAATTACTGAGTTCATTCTGCATTGTGCTGTGGAGGGGGGCTGCCCAACAGTATGGTAGTCAGTGAAATATGAATTGATTGGTTTCT
Organism: Gekko japonicus; assembly: GCF_001447785.1. NCBI lineage: Eukaryota > Metazoa > Chordata > Lepidosauria > Squamata > Gekkonidae > Gekko > Gekko japonicus. The sequence continues at coordinate 129,971 of NW_015168667.1, read as the reverse complement.
CAAAATGAATGTGGGGGTATCATAGGGCAAATCTTTTCCTATGCAACTTCTCAAGCTCTCTTTTGTGCACTTAATATAGGAAGGTGACCACTAGGTATGCCTAGAGGAGAGTGCACAAGCTAAAAACCATAAATATAGGGGCTATGAGCTTTTTTTTTGTCTTAGAGCAGAAACAAAATGCAAATTGTCAGTGAAAAACAAGCTGCTATTAACTGCTACTCCAAGGTTTGAAAGCTGAAAAAGTTTAAAGTGCTGATAGTGCATTTGGTGCATTTACTCTTAATTAAAAGGCTTCAACGCTTTTGTAATTTAGCAAAATGGATGATGCTTGTAGAAGAAAGATTATAATAAGGTTCAGCAATTTATACCTCCAAAGGCACCGTACCAATATTAATGAATACAGCATGCTGGGGTATGAAGTATTATGCTTCCCATTTACAAGATGTGTTAGCTGAAGAACTGAGATGTTGTGTTATTAGCCGTAAGGCACGAAGCAAATTATTGTAGTTGTGAACAACAGTAAAAGATCACAGACAGTGTCACTTTCTTTAAACAATGAATAAGCAAGAAGAAGGAAGCCTCATTTATCCTTTTAACCAGAGGCCCCTCAAATTTTGATTTGCTTCACAAAGAGGTTTAGCTAGCCAATAAGCTTCAAGAGTTGTTCCTTCCCTCCCCCCATAACAATGCAATCCTAACTAGAGTTACACTTGACTAAGCCTGTTGACTACAGTGGACTTTGAAAGGTGTAACTCTCCTTAATATTACACTATTGCCATTTCCTTTCAGGGCATAGAGAGATACCCTACAGCAGAGCCCCTCCCCCTTCTAGAATTCTTAGACCAAATAGTGAGCATCAACACAAAACCGCTGCCTGGGGGGATAGAGAACAATAAAAATGGCTACCATGGGGGAGGAGGGTGGGGCCAAATCAAAATGTTGAAAGGTGCTTCAAAATGTCATGAAGTTCCAAGTCAAATATCCATCCACCATGGAGGCAGCTATTTCTGGAAGGGTGCTTCTAGTAAGAACTTAAGAACATAAGAGATGCCAATGTTGGATCAGGCCAAAGGCCCATCTAGTCCAACACTCTGTATCACACAGTGGCCAAAAATACCAGGTGCCATCAGGAGGTCCACCAGTGGGGCCAGGACATTAGAAGCCCTCCCACTGTTGGCACCCCCAAGCTCCAAGAAGACAGAGCATCACTTGCCCCAGAGTCCCTATCTATACCTTGTGGCTAATAGCCACTGATGGATCTCTGCTCCATATGCCTATCTAATTCCCTTTTGAAGCCGTCCATGCTTGTAGCCGCCACCACCTCCTGTGGCAGTGAATTCCATGTGTTAATCACTCTTTGGGTGAAGAAGTACTTCCTTTTATCCGTTCTAACCCAACCGCTTAGCAATTTCATGGAGTGCCCACGAGTTCTTGTATTGTGAGAAAGGGAGAAAAGTATCTCTTTCTCTACCTGCTCTTTCCCATGCATAATCTTGTAAACCTCAATCATGTCACCCCTCAGTTGTCTTTTCTCCAAGCTAAAGAGCCTCAAGCGCTTTAACCTTTCCTCATAGGGAAAGTGTTCTAACCCTTTTATAATTCGAGTTGCCCTTTTCTGCACTTTTTCGAAAGCTATAATATCTTTTTTAAGGTGTGGTGACCAGAACTGCACACAGTATTCCAAATGAGGTCTCACCATTGATTTATATAGGGGCATTATGATATTGGCTGATCTGTTTTCAATACCCTTCCTAATAATCCCCAGCATAGCATTGGCCTTCTTTATTGCAGTCACACACTGTCTCGACATTTTCAGTGAGTTATCCACTACAACTCCAAGATCTCTCTCTTGCTCAGTCTCTGCCAGTTCAGACCCCATCAATGTGTATTTATATTTAGGATTTTTGGCTCCAATGTGCATCACCTTGCACTTGGCCACACTGAACCCCATTTGCCACGTTGACGCCCACTCACCCATCCTTGACAGATCCCTTTGGAGTGCCTCACAATCCTCACTGGTTTTCACCACCCTGAACAACTTCGTATCATCCGCAAATTTAGCCACTTCACTGCTTACTCTCAACTCCAAATCATTAATGAACAAGTTAAAAAGCAGTGGACCAAGTACTGATCCCTGCGGTACCCCACTGCTTACCTCCCTCCACTGGGAAAATTGCCCATTTATACTCACTCTCTGTTTTCTATTAATTAGCCAGTTTTTGATCCATAAAAAGACTTCCCCTAGTAGAAATATAGGGGATTCCTCCTTGGTTCTTCTAAAACACCTGCCAATCTAGTAAAGTGGATCACAGCTAGAGTTGGATAAGAGATGTTTTGCGCAAGAAGCAGAGGGTATCAGAGAACACATTGGTGACACCATGGTGCCCTCGGGCAGTATGCTGAGGATCATTGCCCTACAAGAAAGCATTGTAGAAGTGCTTCATGGTATATTACAGATAAGATGCACCCCATGTTAAAGGAATATATATATGGAAATATTGCCCTAGTTGTGCATTTGAAGCTGAACCTATGGGGTACTGTGATCCTTCTTGAATGCATCTTTGCATATATGCTCATGCTTGGGCAGCAGTGTCACAGTGAAGATTCATATTATTTGAAATGTGAAGCACACTCATTGCAATTAGTTCACCATATGGACAACATTTTGCTAACTAATTGGTTTACCATATGGCTTTCTCAATGTACCAGGAACAAGGTTCAGAAGTTAGGCTTCCTGTTTGGTGCGATGACCAGACAGTGTGGCATATAATAAGATGGGGAACTCATTTCTATGCATGTTGACTTACAAGTAAGTCTCATAGAATTAAGAACATAAGAAAAACATAGGAAGAGCCTTGCTGGATCAGACCAGTTGTCCATCTATTCCAGCAGTCTAAGTGGCGAACCAGTTACTCTGGAGGGCCAACACGCAGGGCATGGATGCTGAAGTATTCCCCTGACATTACCTCCTGGCACTGGTATTCAGTAGTTTACTGAAGTATTCCCCTGACATTACCTCCTGGCACTCGTATTCAGTAATTTACTGACACTGAATGTGGATGTTCCCTTTAATCACCATGTCTAGTAGCCACTGATAGACCTGTCTTCCATGAATCTGTCTAAAACCCCTTTAAAGCTGTCTATGCCTTAAGTGTTCAGATTTGATTGGTTCCTATGCCTTAAGATTCTGAAGTGTAAGGATGTGTCACTGGTGACCAAAATCATGATAATTTATGCGGCAGTATTCCTCATTACTATGTATGGGTGTGAAAGTTGGACAATGAAGAAAGCTAATAGGAAGAAAGTTTTGAAATGTGGTGCTGGAGGAGAGTTTTATGTATCCTGTGAACTGCCAAAAAGACAAGGAAGCATATAGGCAAAAAACTTTAAAAAACCAAACAAAAAACCACCGAAGCAGCAGGAACAGATCTTCAGGTTCAGACCGCTAATCCATTTTGTTTGCACTCCCACAATTCAGACCTCTGGCCACACACAATGAATATGCGGGGAACCAAAAGCATCACATGTTACGTGGTAGCTATTTACTCCAGTTCCAACTTGTCGTATAACAGGGTGAGTAGGGAATGGCTGACAGCTGTGGCTGAGTGGCCAATCCCCTTTAATCCATTGGCAAAAAGTGCCTACATCAGGCCAAAATGCTAGTCTGAACACAGCCCCAGACTCTCAGCCTTTCCGACGCCTTAGGCATCCTGGTTTCCCATTTCTATACCTTTTCCAGCCCTGCAATATCCTTTTTGAAATTCAGGCCAAAATGCCAGTCTGAACACAGCCCCAGATTCTCAGCCTTTCATGACAGGAAAGGAACTCCAACCCCTTAGGCATCCTGGGTTCCCATTTCTATACCTTTTCCTGCGCCCTGCAATATCCTTTTTGAAATATGACCAGAGCTGCACACAGTATTCAAAATAAGGACACACCATAGATTTATTTGGCCTGACCTGGGTATCCCAGGCTAGCCTGATCTCATCAGATCTTGGAAGTTAAGCAGGGTTGGCCCTGGCTAGTATTTGGATGGGATCTGACCAAGGTCATGACATGGAGGCAGGCAATGGTAAACCACCACTCGCCTTGAAAATCCTACAGGGTTGCCATCACCACCATAGATCAATACAGGGGCTATTTCATTTTCAATCCCTCAATCCCTTTCTTAATAATCTCCAGCACAGAATTCACGTTTTTTTACCACTGCAGCACACTGGGTTGATAGTTTCACTGAGCTAACCACTACTACCTCAAGATCTTGTTCCTCTTGGTCTCAGCAAGATCAGACCAATTAGCCTATACTTGAAGTTGGGATTTTTTTTGTCCCAATGTGCATACTGTACACTTACCAACATTGAACTTCATTTGCCACATTGTCACCCACTCACCCAGTTTGTGGAAGTCCTCTTGGAGCTCTTCACAGTCAGCTTTGGTTTTCCCCATCCTGAATAATGTTATGCCATCTGCAAACTTGGCAAATTACACTGCTCACCTCTAGTTCCAGATCATTTATGAAGAAATTAAATAGCACTCCCCCCATGTAGATCCTTGTGGGACCCCACTGTTTACTTCCCTCCACTGAGAGAACTGTCTATGTATTCCTACTCTCTGCTTCCTTTCATTTAGTCAGTTTTAACCCATTAACTCCAAAAGGTAGGTTAGACAGGACTTCCTTTTGCAGAAGCCATGCTGATTTTCACTTGGAAAGCTCTGTTCCTCTATGTGCCTAATAATTCTGTCTTTGGTTACAGTTACCACTGATTTGCCTGGAGCTAGCTGGCCTGTAATTTCCTGGTTCCCTTCAGGACACCTTTTAAAAAATCACTGTAATTGGGGCAGACCTTACACTTTTTAAAAGCTTTTTTAACCTTTTATGGAGTACTTGATTTGGGTCATTACCCATGCAGGCATCCTTTTAGACCTGATACTACCTTGCCTGTCCTGTGGAATGCATTCTATCTGGGCTTCAATTTAGTGTCAAGATTTTGGGGTATAAGCTTTCGAGAGTCAAAGTTCCCTCACTTATACCCCCAAAATCTTGTCAGTCTCTAAGGTGCTACTGGCCTTGAATCTGGCTGTGGGCCTAGCCATCTAGGAACCATTATTTCTACAGCATGGTTGGATCACAATGCTTACCAAGTCACTGTGAGGTTAATTAAAGGTGCCTGGTATCACAACACTATCTGCTTTAGTCATTTACTTTATTTCCTTCTTCACCTTGAGATCAGCCTTAAGCGTTTGACGGTGCAAGCAATCGTATACCTCCACTTTTAAGTAATCCTTAGTGCCTAATATCTCCATCCATAATGATTCTGTCAGGGAGTTTGTGGCAGAACGAGCCTGCTCTGACCTGCGGGTCCTGTTCCACCCTTCCCTCCAAGGTTTTCCCAACACCCTTCCCTCCAAGGTTTTCCTTGAGGATAACCCTATGCCACCAACTGACCTTTGCAAGGAATTGCCAGCTGGGAGTGTCAGGACTCCCAGCTTCCTTTCCAAAATCTGAGGCCTTGCCTCTGTGCCTCCCACTGCCCAGTGCCTGGACATCACAGGGACTGTTTACTGCCTTGTGAGCCCCTTGATATAGCCACATGCCAACTGACTGCCTTTCCCCTTTTAAAATAGTGTATCCTAGATGGTGGAAGTCTATGTGGTCCTGAGAACCACTACCAGCACCCAAAGTTATAAAGTATTTATTAAAAAGAAAATGTTTACAAGCATACTTTTAGCACAGCACCAGATTGAGCACGGGATTCAAAATAAATGGATAAAGCACAATTCCTCTGTCCCTCTCCCTATGCATGCCCTACCAGGTGTTAAAATATAGGACAGGCTCCTTAGCTTAGGAAGTTACGGATCTCTACAGAGTTACCATTACCTTGAAGTTTCTTTCAGCTCCTCAGGCCAGTACATGATTAATGTCTGTCTCCTCCAGACCTCAGTTAAGAGTTCTTCCTGCTCTGATGGTCTCTGCACCCAAAGAGAGCTTCCTCCTTGCTCCTCTGAGTTTTATCACCTGTCTTTTCCCCACCCACTGACCAGGTCAGGCCAGGTCAAAGATTTTTTTCCTGAGGTTTTCAGAATTTCCCCCCCTGAAGTCTCTCTAGCATTTAATTCCTCCAAATCTCTGTTCCCTGCCTGGGGAAGGGGGAGAGCTTGACCGACTCGTTATCTCTCCTGCTAAATCTATTAGCATTTGTATGAAGATGAGTTGAGGTACATCTGAAAAGCAATTGAACTGACCTCCCCTCTTCCCGCCTGTTGTCTGCCCAGAGAGGGGGAAAAAGCTTTTGAAACTCAGAGTGAATGTTTTTCTTATTTAAAACCTATAATGGAAAAATGCATTTCTTCACAGAGTTCATTTCCCTAATGTTTTCTAGCTGAGATTCTAAGTGAGATTCAGTTCCCAGTAAATGTATATAGAATTAGAGCCCTATCTGTACAATCAAGCCCTTGGTCACATAAGTGAGGAACTAGTTATGTGGATTGATCTTAACTGTGTTCAGCCATTAGTTTTGGCACTCCAACTTCACATAATGGTAGAGTGTGCTCCCCTGATCCTTTTGATATAAGTCCTTCCCATTTTCTGTATAATACAAGGCACACGTTTTCTAAATTCAGTATGTACAAGCACATGCCCTCATAAATTAAACTTAGAAAATAAATCTAAAGCAGATAGTGTTGTGATACCAGGCACCTTTAATTAACCTCACACAAAATGGCCATCACACATAACATGTGCATCAAGTGATCTCTTCTTACACACAGCCAGTGTTCCCTCTAAGCTGAGTTAGTGTGAGCTAGCTCACGGTTTTTTAGCCTCTGGCTCATACATTTTTGTCTTAGCTCAGGAAGGATGGCTCCAAAGCAAACTGATTTATGCAGTAGCCAAATCACCTGCTCACAACTTTAATGCCAGTAGCCCACAAAGTTGAATTTTTGCTCACAAGCCTCCACAGCCTAGAGGGAGCATTGCACACAGCTGGATTGTCAAAAGTTGCAGCAATTGAAGAGGGCGCTTGTCTGATAGGATAAAGTGTCACGTGGATGAAATAAGGACCCAGACATGTCTGAAACTGCTAGGGCAGCCAGTGAGTTTCAGTCAATCATTTTTTCTCATCAATCTGTAAAGCTTTTGGTTTAGACTGGGGTGTCAAACCTACAGCCCACAAGCCAGAACTGACCCGCCCAGGCCTTTAATCCAGACCAGGAGTGGGGCTCTCTTCTCTCCCCCTCCTTTGCCCATTCTTGCTGTTTTGAGCTTGAGCTGCCTTGTAGTATAAAGAGCAGAAGGTGGGGCTGCCTCTGAGAGCAGGAAACAGAGGGTGGGGCTTCCAAACTTCCCAGCCACCACTCCCGGTCTCCGTAGTCTTCCTCACAGGTAGGAGCTTGGGGGGGGGGGCTTCTGCTGTGATCCTTGTGCTTCTTTTTTATTTTAAAACTTGCTTTGCAAAATCCCACTATTCCCCCACTGTTCCAATTTAGGCAGGCACGTTTTAAGGGCATGAGGGGGAGAGATTTGGGACCAGCCAGGGTTAAAATATAGAGTGCAAATTCAAGGGACTCCAGTTTTGCAGAGAAATATTAGTTTTAACACACACACCGCCTTAATGTGGCACTCCAATGGAATAATAGCAGAACACGTGCTGAAGAGGACACCCAAAATTATTATCTCAAACCACCCTGTAAAAAAAACCCTGAGACTCTTGGAGAGCCACTGCCACTCTGTGTAGACCTGGGTGGGGAGAAGCTTGCAACGCTCAGCCATTTCATATTCTTCCCTTGGGTCCTAGGCTCAGAACATTTCAGACCGTAGTTTGTATTTTTTTTTTGGGGGGGGGAGGTTGGGACTAACCACAGTTAAAATATAGAGTTCAACAAACTCAAGGAACTTCAGTTTTGCAGAGAAATATTAGTTTTAACACACACACACACACACCCTCCTCATGTGGGGCTCCAATGGAATAGCTGCTATAATATCTTTAATTGTGCTTGTCTGTGTCCTTTATAAAGTTTATATCTCTGCTACCTGGCTTTACATTTTATGACACACATGGCCCGGCCCAACAAAGTCCAATATATGTCACATCCGGCCCTCATAACAAATGAGTTCGACACACTTGGTTTAGACATTCTCCTGGTGTAAATCACACCACAGTTTGGGTCAGTTGGGGAGCTCAGTTGTCGTCTGATTTATATTACATTAAATTAGAATGATAGCCATGATTAACCATCCGTGATGATTGTTCCAGCATTCTCAGGCTCTTTAAGCTTCTGCAGCAAATACTTGGCTGGCATTGGTCCATCCCACTGATGAGCCTCCCTAGCAATAACCTTCCTAATTTAGGAACCGGTCCAATTCCCATTAAAGTCAATGAAAAGGCTGTAAATGACTCTAATAAGAACTGGATTGGATCCTAAACGATGACCCTTTGTTCTGAAGTCCTGTGCACTCATTCATTTTCCATTTAGTTGTGCTTGAATTCTGTCTCTGAGTTTGCCTAAGTATTGACCACAACAGACAGACAGACACACACACACACACACGTTTAGACAGACAGAATTTTCCTCTACCTTTCCTATCCAGTATGGAATTCCTTTACAATAAAAGACTTCTATTTCTTTTCTAAAGCAACCAGACTCATGGGAACATTATTCCTAAAGCAGCACCCCCCTCCCATCATACAAACCAAGCATTAAAAACCCCAAATCCTATGAACATTTTTCTGGGAGTAAGAGCCATTGAATAGGACTCTGAGTAGGAGTCTAAGTAAGGCCTGCTTAGATCTTACTCCAAGTATAGGCTAATGGGATGAATGTGCTGCATCTGAAAGGGAAAAAGATGTTGGGGTTGTAGTGGATAGCTAATTGAAAATGTCAACGCTATGTGAAAAAGGCAAACTCTATGTCAGGGATTATTAGGAAATGGATTGAAAATAAAATGGCTGATGATATTATAATACTCCTGTATAGATCTATGGCGTGGCTTCATTTGGAATACTGTGTAGAGTTCTGGTCACTGTATCTCAAAAAAGCACATCACAGAGCTAGAAAAAGTATAGAAGAGGGCAAGCAAGAAGATTAGGGGATTGAAGCACCTTCCCTATGATGAAAGGTTGAAGTGTCTGAGACTTTTCAAATTAGAAAAGAGACAATTAAGGGGAGGGACATGTTAGAGGTTTATAAAATTATGCATAGGGTAGAGAGAGTTGACAAAGAGAACTTTTTTGTCCTCTCTCAAAATGCTAGCACTCGAGAGCATCAAATGAAGCTGATCAATGGGGTAGAGAGAGTTGACAGAGAACTTTTTTGTCCTCTCTCAAAATACTAGCATTCGAGAGCATCAAATGAAGCTGATCGGCCATAGATTCAGGATGGACAAAAGGAAATACTTCTTTACACAGAGAGTAATTAACATGTGGAATGTGCTGCCAGAGCCAGAGGATGTAGTGATAGCCACAGGAATATCAGATTTAAAAGGGGATTAGATAGATTCATGTAGGATAGGTCTATCAGTGGCTACTAGCCATGGTGTCTGAGGGGAAACTCCACATTCAGAGGCACTAAACCTCTGAATTCCAGAGCCAGGAGGCATAGAGTTGCCAGGTCTTTCCTCTGAAGGAACAAAGGTCTTTCCTGGCAACCAGTAGACAGGGTGGCGGGGGGGGGCTTACTGGGAGTGGGAGGGAAACCAAGGCTACATCACCAGTGTCAGTTCTGGTGTTCACTAGAAGTGACATCAACAAGCTGCGACGTCACTGTGATGCTCTGTTATTATTGGACAAGAACTCTATGGTAGAAATGGCTTCCACCATAGAGGCTTCACTCAGGAGGCATAGAGTTGCCAGGTCTTTCCTGGCAACGAGTAGACAGGGCGTGGGTGTGGGTGTGCTTACCGGGAGTGGGAGGGAAACCAAGGCTCCATCACCAGTGTCAGTTCTGGTGTTCACTAGAAGTGACATCAACAAGCTGCGATGTCACTATGATGCTCTGTTATTATTGGACAAGAACTCTATGATAGAAATGGCTTCTACCATAGAGGCTTCACCTAAATACCAAAGCGTCACTGTGACATAGCCTAGGCCTCCCACCCTCTCCTGGTAAGTCCCCCTGTCAGCCAGCTGATTGGGGGGGCAGGGCATGGCGGTGAGGGATCTTTTGCCTCCACTGGGGGGGGGGGAGCCTGGCAAACCTAAGGAGGCAGCATCAGGGAAAAGTCTCAGTCTCCATGCCCTTTGTTCCTTCAGAGGAACTGATTGGCCACTGTGTGAGACAGGATGCTGGACTAGATGGACCACTGTTCTGATCCAGCAAGGCTCTCCTTATGTTCTTATGGTTGCTCTCTAGCAGTGTTAACCTAAGTAGAGTTGCATCCTTCTAAGTCCTTTGTTTAGGTCTGTAATATTATTAGTTTACTATTGCATGGGGGGTGGAGGTGTGTGTGTGTGGAGAAAGCTGTAGGTGTTACTGGGTAAGCTGTGAATCTAACTGGGATGAAGAGAAAAGCTGAAACCTGGGATGCATATTAGTTCTCAAGAGCTTGTTTGATGCTGTCTACAGATATCAATTACCTTAAAACTTCAATTCTGATATCTTATGGGGGGGGGGAGCAACAAAT